>NC_060255.1:91078552-91378552 GCF_921293095.1 Ischnura elegans | reverse complement strand
CAATTAAACCCCATTTCTGGTATACAATAGTTTTAAAAAGGCTATAAAGACACGTAATAACTTGGTGAATGCATACGCTATGCATCTAATATTATTTTGTGACTATTCAATTTACTTTGCAGCCTAGAAAGCGGATATTTTAGTATCCTACACGCATGAAAGGAATTATTGAGCTTTAATACGTAAAAACCTGTGCTCCACATTCAATTTTTGAAATTTCAAATATTTGGTTAAAAATATGACCAGTATTGTACAGGAGATCTTTCAACGGGATAAATGAACCTTTCATATAAGGAGAAGTGATATAAAAATCATGAATATTAAACATCCTCCGTTATGTCCCAAAGGATGTAAAATCTTTTTTAAAAAAGCCGGTTACGGCGTCTTATCGGTAGGTCGTTATGGAAGACGACCGTGGTCCTAAGTTATTTGCACCATTGAGAGTAAATGAGAAAGACGATTTCGAAAACATTTCAAAAAATAGTTTATCTGCAAAAATTGATGGTTTTGAGAAATAAATAAACGTGACCTGAATGCATGAATGTCCTAACCAAGGGTCATTGACTCTAACCTTAGGTCTTAAAATCTCGAAATATCTGCTTCTAATTAAAAATTTATCGCCCCCTTGCATTGCTATCTGATCTGAAAATATTGTGGGGGAAAATTAGCGGAATTAAGGCAAAAAAAATGCACAGCAAGTTCACGATATCATTAAAATTCAATAAGCAGAACCACATTTTACTAAGGTACACGCTACGCTAGGTACACATACGAGCACACTCAAGTAGATGTTATTCTATGTAAATTTAGAAATGTTTTCCGATATTCAGGACCAAATTCTTAAGTCAATGGCTTTGATTTGAAAATTCATACCAATATACTACGTATCATAATAGTTTAAATCTCTATTTATTCCCAGTTGAAAAAATTCCAGCCCTAAACTCTGCGTAAATGTTGAAATTCTAACGATTATTCACCATCGGCAAAACTGACAGTAATACGAAGCGCAATCTACGATAAATTTATTGCTCGTCTTACAAATATTGGTTCAAGTTATAATTTCGTTCGCCGTTTTCATTTTTATCATCATTGTTCTTTGGGATCTCAATGTGCATTGTAATAATTCGGTCCTTTACTTCACTGTGTGCAATTTGTACATTTTGAACAAATTCAAATAGCAATTCATCGGAACGAACCTAATCTCATGACTCGAAACATCGAAATTAATCGGTATGCCCTACCTATCAAATACTATTGTGTTTTCCTGAACGAATCAAATGGCTTTATTTTGCAGTAATGAGTGATTGAAGAATTGTGTCGTAGAAAAATTCGATGGAAAGTAAATTTTTACTCCAATAGCCAAAGCCTTATGTTATTTAGAACCCTTTATTCACCATGGCCGGAGCTAAAGTTAATAATTTCATAAATGCCCTACAAAGAAAACTCAAGATCTTACTCAAACTCCTCATTCTCACTTATGTACTTTTTTATGTTAATTTTTTCATCTTAATATTAATTTCTCATAGTTTTTTGTTTGAATAATTTATCATTCTTCTAGCAACAGATGCTTCTTTTAAAAGCGTCATCTATCAGTAAAAGATTTTTTTAACTTTTCACGCGATATTATAAAGAATGTGCAAGTGCAAAATTTAGATCTATGGATTACAATTAAATTATAAAATTCAAAATCAAAAAGGAAAAGTGGAAACAGGAACAGTCACAAATGCATTCAAAACGGATCTCAGTTCGCGATAAAATTACAACTAATAAACAACCCTCCATAAAGATCCTTGGCTATGCATAAGGTGATCAGGTTAACTCGGAGGCCAAGTGAGATAAGGCGCCGGTTATTTATAATTGCATCCATTGACACGCAAGCCTTGGCATATTTAGCCAAAGGTTACTTAGTTAACGTACGATCCATGGCATGCACTGACAAAAAAATTCGGGGTAAGTACACCGAACATTTATGCTACGATCTACTTCTACATAAAGCTTTCACTTACAAACATCTGCTAAAAGAATCATTATTTAAAAACTCAATTTGCGGATTAAAATTTGATGGTCATGGACTCAACCTTAATTCTCAGGGGAAAAGCTATGCAGAGGAATCAAAATGAACACGTAAACTACGCTGATAGACGCAAGAGTTTAAATTTGCTGATCAAAGGATTCGATGCCGTAGGGATAGTAATTGAGTTTTCGCAGCATGCTAGAGGCCTTTAGGATTAGTTTACTGATAAAAGCAGAGCTGATTTGTTCTCGTGAAAAAGGACTACGATGACAATTTATGTAGCCCAACGCTAGCTACTTATATTTAAAGGTAATATATTCCCATACCGGTAAAATAATTTCTATAGACGTAAAATCTAATGACAAACATACGTAGGCCATCAC
The DNA here is from genome assembly GCF_921293095.1 of Ischnura elegans. NCBI lineage: Eukaryota > Metazoa > Arthropoda > Insecta > Odonata > Coenagrionidae > Ischnura > Ischnura elegans. Next base: position 91,376,155 of record NC_060255.1, on the reverse strand, counting down.
TTTATCAGATGGCACTTTTTACACAAATATGAATGCTCATAACCCCTCATTCAGAAAGTTAAGTACGTAAAACAAGTTGAAAAGGTACTCATTAAAAAATATTACGCTACGACATTTCACTCTGCAGGTAGTAATTGCCTGGATAATATACGTAATAAGAATACAAATTGGCATTTTTAAAATTAATTCATCGAATAATTTATATTTCATTTTTTCTTCCATGTTCGTTACTTTTGACACTAATAGATCGGGTTTCCAACAAGAAGCGAAGGAAAACTAGTATAGTCAGTCAGAAGGAAAACTAGTCAAGGCGACTTATTTCTGGTAAATAAGTTGATGAAGATCGAAGGGCTTTATTCTGAGGAATTCCTGTTGAAAAAAAGACCAAAGTGCAGCGCTCAGCTGATAAAGACCGTTCGCAGTTCACAAAGGCCTCCCACTCAGGTATTGTCGATTTATACTTAAATTCTGAAGTTGAATCATCGTTATTTTCGTTTGACATTGCAAGAATATTCGCTCCTGGGTCCAATGTATCATTTTTTTCGTATTCAAACACCAATCGAGATAGCTGAAAATAAAATTCAAGAATGCATTAATTCCACAGACGAAAATAGAGCTCGATATAGAGTTGAGCCATCATTCTTAGAATTAACTCAAAGTGATGAGATCAGAAAAAATTATTTTCAAATTTTGTAAATATTTTTCGTAATTTCTTCCTCCATTAAATCTCGCATTTTAGTGCTGATAATTACAACATCTCAATACCATTTTCAAAGGTCTAAAAAATTATCTGATCTATTACATTTTCACAAACTCTCCGCGATTGGAAATTTGAGTTCATTAGGGACCAAGATCCGAAGATCCAGTATTATTTCTGGCGCAATCAAAGATTTTCCCTCACTGGTTTCCTCCCAATGAATACGGAAAAGACACCAGCGGCTTTAATGAAATCAACTACTGGTGAAAACCCCTAGCCTCTTAATCAAACTTAATGATAGCGAAGGCATAATTTCCACATTATTCGTCAAGTATGAATCTGCACTTTAGAAAATATATTTTTATTTGTAAGCATTGGATTTAATTTTGGTTAACCAAGGAGACGCATGGAAAAGCAAGTACTTCGGCCGTTAAGGAGAAGAATGAACTTAAAGCAGTTACATAACAAGCTCGTACTTTATATATGTATTGGAAAAATTTCCCTCAGAATAAGATTATCAGTTCAGTGCTATTCCAACGAATAGTTCGGTGTATCTCGTGTTGAAAATTCTAAGAAGGTCAGTTCTTGCTTTGGTCGAAGGCTTTATTTTGAGGAATTCGAGTTAAAAAGAATGGATCAAGGAATAGTTTTTTTACAGATTAAGGCCATTCGTAGATATTACAACGGCCTCTCACACAGAGATATCGGTTTATACTTAAAAATACCGAAGTTCAGTCACATTTACTCTTATTTGACATCGCACAATAGTATTCCATCCAAAATACCTACAATATTAATGTTCCCCTACAACATTACTAGAAAGAAAATATTTACCACCAGCGATCCGAAATTTTGCCTATTTTATAACTTTACGTAGAAACGCCCCCGCGTTGGAGTGTAGATAAACGATCACTCCAAGCTAAGAAGGAGCCCCAAGGGCCGTATTTTTAAACAATATTAAATTCTGAACTTATTTATATACTCCAACATCAACTGTAATTAATACACTTATTAATTTCCAAAGGTGAGGCAGGGGATAAAAAGCAAAAACAATGAATTTTATTCTTAAATGGAAAATATTTGTTAATTTTCTTGTTTTGTACTTTCATTTGTTAAAGATTTAATTTATTAATACACTGACACATTAAACTGATTGCTGAGATGTAAGATTTTAATTTTTTTAATGTTCAAATTGAATGTGACTCTCTGTGAACAAAAAATTATATATTTATTATCATCAACATTTTATGCATGCGAAAGAGATATTCGTTCTTCCGGTTACGGCCTTTCTTCCTTACTAGCCAAAAAGGGGTTTCCTGAGAAAGGGGTTGCGACTTGGAATGGGACTTATGTTAAGGAATGCGCTTGGATTTCGGCCAGGCGTATAAACTCTTCCCGATGAGGATTAACCAGTTCAAAATCACGTGTCAGGACGCATTTAAACGGCATATTTCAATGAGAAAGAGCTAATAATAGTGGGAGAAAAGAGAAGTCTTTTAGAAACCTTAAGCAGAAGACGCTACAACTTAGTTGGCCACATTATAAGGCATGACAGCCTGATGAAAACAACCGTTGAAGGACAGGTGGAAGGGAAGAAGGGCAAGGGACAGCCCTGAATGAGTTACGTAGGACAGGTCATAAAGGATGTAAAAGAGAAGAAATACGTCGCCATGAAAAGGTTAGCGGATAGGAGAGAGGAATGGAGAGCTGCGTCAAACCAATCTTAGGATTGTTGACTAATGATGATAATGATTTCAGTGAGCGAAGAAGTAAAACATAAAGTAACTTTATGAATAAAAAAAACTTTTTAATGTTCACAGAAATTTTTTAATGATACTTTTATTGTTTTTAAGTAATTTTCACAAAATGAAAACCGAATTAATCAATTTCATAAAGTAACTCTTCTCACGTATGAAGCCAATCCTTGCGTGACCAAGTAAATGAACCAGAGACAGAGATCATTATAATGGCGTTTTTGAAAGCATTCGATCTACAAGACAAAAATCGAGTTAATGTGATTTATTGTTCACTTAGAGATCAAGGATAACGATCTCTAATGTCAATGCATGAACGACCTCTATTGAACGAGGCATCCTGCGGTCATTGCAGAGTTTAAAAAATGAGAACCAATTTCCAATAATACCCATTGCCCGTAGTATCAAAGGTATTAATGCGACAACCGCCGATAGATATCTCTTGCTATTGAGATAGTTTCGTCCAATATCATATGAGATAGCTGTCCTTCGTCATCAAGTAAACTGAAAATAAAGATAAATAACTTGATCATTATTGCTTTCAAATTCTTGCTAAGATAATTCAATAGTGATAGCGAAAAAGCTCAAATTAGACGGAAAATGGGAAATCTCAAAAAAAATTCCATCCAAAAACGGTTTTAATGCATACAAAAAGCTTTTTGTCTAAACGATATTTATAAAGAAATGATAATCGATTAATTATAAAAATTTAGGATAAAATTTATCCCATTCTAAGCTCATAGAATTTTTTTTTCAAAATTATTGGCGACGTTTCAGAATCTTCCAAATTCTATCGCCAGAGATGATAGCTAAAAGTACTAACTACAACTGGAGTTCACGTCGAAAGTTTTTAGGGCTCACAAGGGCAACATTTTCCAAAGTATAGACTGGAGTCGAGGTGACTATTCCCTGAGCACACTTATTGGAATTCAGCTCATCACGGGAAAAATGTTTGCATAGTCGCAAATCGCTCCAGGGGGTACCTTTTATCTCGGTTGTGTGTTTAGCACTTAAATCGTCGTCTCCGCATGACATGAGCTCACTCTCAAAGTTTCACACACTCTTCTACCTCGCCTCTCTTCTTTACTTCTACTGACATTTCATCTTTCTCGTTTCCCTGCTTGCCCACTCCAAGCTGAACGTCTTTATCTCTTTGAAATTTAGTCTTTCACCCTCTAAGTGCCTCACTTTAGGTGTGAACGACACATTTTTCAGTGTATTGTCCGCCAGCCTTGCGTATGAAGGGCATATTGTAACGAAATAAAAATATTTCGGTTGACAACTCAAAATGTATCTCATTAATACCCGTACTTATTCATGACTATCCCAAACTGATTAACCTTTTCATCACTGTATTTCGTTTACGTACGTTCTGCATTGTGTTGTATATTTGTATGTAGACCAACCATTATGAACTTATTTATAAACTCCAACATCAATTGTGATTAATACACTAATTAAGTTCCAAAGGTGAGGCAGGGGATAAAAAGCAAATGCTAGGGATTTTATTCTTAAATGTTTGTTAATTTTCTTGTTGTGTAATTTCATTTGTTAACGATTTAATTTTTTACTACAATGACTCATTAAACTGATTGCTGAGATGTAAGATTTTTATAAAATAATATTCAAATTCGATGCAACACTCTGTGAACTAAAAATTATACATTTATTATCATCAACATTTTATGCATTCGAAAGAGAATTTATTCGTTTTTCCGGAGCTTGATTTTGAAAATATTTATCACTTTTCGCATCCGGTGACATTTTCAAAATCTGTCAACGTTTCAAATGATGACTTATCTTTTATTTCCAAGGCGAATAATATCTCCTTAGCCACTGTTGTGCCTGGAATTTAAACGTACACTTATCTCCCAGTGCAGGGCCCGCGAAATACGCTTAAAATGAAATAAGCTTATATGATTCAAATGTAAATTATATCTATGGTTGGAGTCTACATGAAAACAGACGTGTCTGAGTGAATTTTTTGTGCAATTAAATCATGAATATGATTTTATTTTAACATTGCATAAGATCAATTGAGCGACCACTATGCAGTAATGAGGTAGGCAAATACCATTCTAAAAATCTGGAAGCCAGATAGTTTAAATGAAAATATGAAGCATCAAATTTATCACATATATACTTTTTATACTCCTAATTTTAAAGGTTTCCAGAGAGTGAATGAATGAATTCACTCAGATTATTCATTAAATCTAAACACTATAGTTTAAAATGATGGGGCTCCGCGCGAAAACGTCTGTTTGAAGTCCAATTTACATCGAAATTTATCTTATTTAATTTTCTGCGGGGAAAATGTTTTCTGACTTTTTTTTAAGCATGACGTAAAACTGAAAAGAAAAAATTACCTCTAATTTTTTTCATTTCGTAGCGTGAAATTACACTGACATGGCTCTAGCTTCGCACTGTTTCTCACAAACCCAAGGGCTGTAAGCCTACATAGGTGGATATATCAAGAAAAAATAACAGTAGAGGACATAACGTAAACAAAATATGCGAAAGGATAATGAGACCATTATCAATCGCGTGGCTTTAGCGAGGTGTTTGGACGTTTACCCCAGCAGTACATAAAGGGTTTGTTACAATTTAATTCTAAGACTAAAAATAAATATCAAATGTGGAAGAAAGTCTGTTTAAATTTTTCTGAAAACCTTTAAAATAAGGGCTTTAAAAAGTACATATCTGATAAATTTGGTGCCTTATATTTTCATTTAAATCATTTGCCTACCTCAATACTGCATAATAGTCGTTCGACTAATCTTATACAATAGATAACTAAAATCAGATTAATAATTTCATTGATGAAACCATTCATTCGGAAACGCCTGTTTTCATTAATGACTTTTGAATGAATGATATTAGAAAAACGTCACTAACCCTTTTCTTTTTCACGTATAATATGGGGCTAGCCGTCAATTTCCCCCTCAGAGGAATGATCAGTATTGTTTTAAATAATCCCATCATCATGATAGAAACTTTTCACCTGGTAAGCTTTAATTAGACCAACGAGAAACAGCAAAATTTAAGTAAAGGTATGAATTAATTTCCTGAGTTATTTTATCTTTGCATAAAATAACTCCAAAAATAACTTTCACCATTTTACATCGTTTATTTTCATTTCCGGAGAGATTCAAAGCGTACATACCATTTAATTTCCGAAGTGTGTTGAACATGAAACTATTTAAGTATATTTTCTGAAAATTGGTAAATTTTTCACCTGTCTCGATAAAAATATCATTTCTCCTTGAAAATTAGTCCGTATTAAATGGCACCCATCAAAATTACGCGGAAGGCGATTGAGGAAATTAAGGCGATCAAAAAAGGATTAAAACTGAACCAAAACGGCTCCTATTTTCGCCAATATTAATTCGTTTCTCCTCCCGCCCTTTCCAATTCGTCCCTTAATCTTTCCACTCCGCCTCGTGATGAATTTCCGCTCCACGACTCCGAACCCTAAATTTCCTTTTTCCCCTCCTCTCCCACTCGCATCTCTTACTCTTAAATTTCCGACTCTTTCTCTCCGACCCATCCACCCTGAGAAACAGGCCAACTTCCTTCCTTTTTACCTCCTTAGTTCGGTGTCCTTTACCCTGGACAAGCAACCCTCAAGGCGATAAATCTCCCCAATAGAGTTCCACCCACGATATCCCGGGAATCTCTCCACCGAAGTACACTTCCACTAGCCTTTCCCTAGGACACCTCACTCCACAAGGTGCACCGACGAACGTGTATTCGTGGCAGTGGGGAGAGGACATGGGCTCTTTACTCCCGTGTTGAAGCTGTCCAAGGAACAAATACATCAATGCGCCGAATCCAAATAGACGAAGGAGATGGTTTGGCAAGCGTGAAAGGGAAGAAAAATGAAATAGGTACTACAATGAAATACATGCTACTGGGAACATATGGAAATTAATCATAATTTCTTACTATGGAAGATATTAAAATAGAAGGTAGGTGCACTTTCCCACAAAAATGTAATTCGTACGACGCGTTTCGGCTCTCATAGTTGTCATCTGGTAGGTACAATAGATAATGGCTCTGTGAGACGCAACGTGTCGCGCGCGTTATTTAACTGTGGAAAAGTTCAACTACCTTTTATTTCAATCTACCTAGCATTCATTTCAATAGGCAGATCAATTGGTCTGCCTAAACACTTATAGGTAGATTGAAATAAAAGGTAGTTGAACTTTTCCACAGATATAACGCGTGCGACACGCAGGCAGACCAATTTCATAGCATTCATATACACTAGTAGTGTATATGAATGCTATAAAATTGGACTGCTTATGTAATCTAAGATAGAGAGCGAGTAGTGTCTCAAAATAATTCCAAAAATGAAATCACCTAAAGATTAAAAATAATGGAATTTTATGCACAGTAAAAATATATTGACGCCTGGGCAACAGCGGTAGCTTGTAAATATTGAAGTCTCCCCGACTGAGTTTCACCCACGATGTCCCTGGAATCTCTTTGCCGAAGGGCACTTCCACTAGGCTTTCCCTACGATACTTTACCCCGCAAGGTGCACCGACGAACGCGAATTCGTGGTAGGGGAGAACTTGGCCTCTTTATTCCAGTGCTCGAGCTGTCCTGGGAACAAAAACACCGATGTGTCGGATCACGCCAAAGAGACTGAGGAGTTTAAAGTAATCAGGATGTTTTTCCCCACAGCGTTCTTAAACCCACCGTAACGTAGTAGCATAATTTAGTGTTAGGGTGCGTCTACGGCTAGGTCATTCTGCACGACCACTCAGTCATTTGATTCAAGTCATGTTTTAAAAGGATGGTTAATGTACAATTTATTTACATAAAAAGACAGGAACTTTTAGAATTAATTACCTATTTCCTATTTCATTGAGAAACAAAATAATACTGTTTAAATTACTAGGGTGGTCTCGCAGGAGGGATTCAAAGTCCCCCCCTATATTGAACCGTATCCGCACATTATGGTATTTGTCACACTCTGTCAGGATATTTCGGATAATTAAAGGGCACCTACACCCATCACACAAAGGGGCTTTCTTCTCTTCAGTGAAGAGAAAGGTATGAGCCTAAGGATAGGGCAATGGCCTATCCTTAGCCGTGTAATTACTACTTCCTCCCTTCGATTGTTCCTGGTGGAGGAGGGCCAAGCTGACAATGTCACCTTGATGCTTCGGAGTTTATTATTGTTCAGAGTCCTCTACGACTCCCACCACTGTTTAAGTACTGCTATTGCATTGCCTATTCCTACCGTAAACTTTGATATTTATGTTTATGTTAAATTTATACTGTTATTGTTTTGAGCTTTATGTTGAACTTGATGTTAATGTGTACCAATAAAGAGGGATGGTAGGTTGCCAAGGAGTTGTGGCATGAGAGGGGCATTGTTACGAGAGAAGCTATAAAGGAAAGATCTTGAAGAAAGGACACGAGGAAAGAAATTGTATTTTTAAAGAAATAAAAAGATTTTTGAAGAAACAATTGTCTGATGTTACACAACCTACAAGTAATTTCAACCGATAAAGCGATATAATTGAGGAGTGCAACAACCTTTTATTTCAATGTGCAACTACCTTTTATTTCAATCTGCCTGAAAGTGTTAAGGCGCGCCAATCTCACAGCCTTCGTACGTACAGATCACTGCTTATGTTACCTACCACTGGGGTAAGTGCGGTCTCAAAATGATTTGAAAATAAAAGCTCCTAAAGTGTAAAAAAAATAGAGGAATAATATGCGTTTTACAAATACATGGAAACCTAGACACTTTCTATACCTCGTGGAAGGTTATTCGGGAACTCCACCGGGTCAGGTTCTCCAGCTCCATCTCGGCCAACGTTTCGATGAACGAATTGTCCATCGTCATCAGGGCATGATGTCGATGGACAAGATAAGATGTGAGGGCATAGGGGAGCCCTTCGAGGATACAACGCACCGGGGCCGGGACCCAGCAATTATGCTGATACGCCCGATCACCCGGGGAGGGGAGTGGAAATGGGAAGGAACAAGGGAAGAGGCGCCGCCGCGATAGGAGACCGTCGACGCCTCTGGGGTCGGGAGAGGGTTGGAGGGAAGGGACGGGGTAAACACCTCACCGCTATAGAAGCGGAAAGGACGAACTAGCTATCGAAACCCGGCATCAGCCATTAATGTACCAACGATTTTGGTGGATTTTCCTTTTAAAGAGAAAAACCCAGCAATCAAATCGTTGGATGATGTCGACGGACAACTCGTGCATCGAAACGTCGGCCGAGATGGAGTTGGAGAACCAGATCCGGTGGAATTCCCGAATAACCTTCTATGATTCGATATACGGATCATTCTTCACCTGCTATACCTTATCACTTTTCGCATTTGTGGACTTTACATGCGAAATTGGTTAGTAATAAAGGAAGAAAATTCGTAATTATCCATTTCCTAGTAATTCCATCGTTTGATTCATTTATTATGGAGAAAATACAAAGCAGTAAAATATAACTGAGTTCACTGAAAAAGTTAAGTTACTAAATTAATGACATCACCAACCCATATCAGGTAATATGCAAACATTTCATGAATTCCATCCGCATAAAACCGTTCTGCTTGCAATTAAACATCTCCATATTTATGAGGCTTAGTTTATCTACTTTTTTTTCAATATATTACTTTAGAGGCATATGGGATATAAAGGCGCTTTGATAAGTAAAAAAACAACGAGTTTATTCCTGCCGTAGCAGATAAATATTTAGTCCGTTGACTTTACTGCTCGGCTATCATACCTGAGAAATAAACCCTTCTGATTTTAGCTCTTTATAGTTAAGCCCTAATAATTCAAAATACTCGACTCAAATTCAGCCATTATCTCTTGGAATCCATACGCTCAACGCTTCCGAGTATTTTGCTATCTATGCAATTCGACCAAAAAGATATCTCTTCAGAACTCATGGAATCTCGATTCAGACTTAACGCATACCACGATAAAATACTTCACATTCATACATTTCATCATAAAGGCTAATACTAGCCTCTGGCAGTTTTAGTAGGCAATGCTTTTCATTTCAAAAAAGATGTGTCGGTTGAATAGCGTCGTGGAACAAGTTATCCCACAAGGATGTCAAATATAGTTTTTTTTAACTCGATAGATCCGTACGTAAAGGATGCGGGAAATATTGAGGTTCACTTCATCATTGGTATACTCTTATAACCCTTCGTCTGATATCCTAGATATTACCTTTTACGCGAACGGTGAAAGGAATTCTACGAATCAGAAATAAATCGACCAACCTATGCGTTAGCATTCACCGGATTCGAAATGTTGAACAATTCATAAGGGCGAATGGAATGGTGAGCATCTAGACCCGCAGGGCTGCCATTAATCAAGATAATTGATACCAACCTTTGGAGTTCAAAGAAAAAGAATTTTAATAACTTTAAAGAGAAGATTTTCCTCAATAACCTAGAAAAGCATCCCAGTTTCCATTAAAGAACGCGCAATAGAGCACCTTCCCTTTAAAATACAGCGATTCGTTTCTCCTTTTCCTTCTATATCCCAGTGTATCTCCCCCAACCAAGGATTTTCTTCCTAAAATTTTCAATTAAATCCCTCGAAAGATATTTCCGGCTACAAGCGCCTGAAAAAAGCCATATCGGTGGGCTTACGTTCCCGATGTTTCTCTCGTTAGCGTTGAAATTCGATTAGCAGTTTTGATTTCAAGCTGCTCTGATTTTCCCTACTGCTCGATATTGAATTTCTCTCTGGGACCAACCATTCGGTTCAGGATACTTTTTTTTGTTTTTCTCTGGTCCTACAATTTCGCCAAGCTACGTGGGTCGCAAATAGATAGTGTTGTCTCGATTTATCTCTTTGATTAGTGTACGTAAACTCAGTTAAACACAGAAATTTAAATAACCAATGTAACAATTAAAAGTCTAATTCCATGTCTAAAGTACGAAATCCTCATCAGGATTTCAATATAATTCAACCTGAGACCATATTATTGGTTATTTCAAGGGTGGTATTGCTTAATCAGCTTGAATACCAATGTAAATGATGAACAATATTTCGGAAACCAGATTTTTAAGGGAAGGAATAACATCTGGAGTTCGAAAACCCCCAAGCAGTTTTCCATTATCGTACGCAACACAAACATGCTAAGGTTAGATTTTTTTACGAATATGTCCAGCGGTGTAGCAATAATAATACGGAAACAAGGGAAGAAAGCATACATAAGGCACCTTATACTCAACTTCCAAAATCTAAATTTTAAATTGGCAACAAATAGATAACCGTAACGACTAATTTTGATGGCAGCGTGAAAATTTAGCATTAAAGGAATTTTATCACTTGAATGCATGCATGCACTGAGTAATACACAGAATAAAGTAAGAAGTAAAACTAATAAATGGAACTAATCGTATATAATATTTCTTTCAACTTAGGGCGGGATAATTACACTAGAGATGCCTGTTCATATTTTCACTGCTCCAGGTTGCAACTAGAGGTACATTTGATAGCAACAAGGAGAAGGATCATATGTTTTGGTGATTAGCAATCTTTCAATCCACAAAAAATGAAACGGTTTCAGATACAGTTTCAGTTAGGGATTTCAGGCAAATCCAAGGTAAAAATATTATTTACCAGCTGAAATAAGGGCGAAGAAGCCGCTTAATGATTGCAATGGTAAAATGATAGCCAAGCTTAGCATGCATAGTATATGTAAAACCTTAAGCATGTATGAAATTGTTATTAAATCCTCAGATTAAATAGGAATTAAATCAAGATATTCCTGGATCAGTTTTCTATAGGCTAAAAAGTCCGTATCCCTTGAATCACAGTTTTCTTTTGGTACATCCATTTCTTCATGTTTTCACCCTGATATTCTCCTTTTCGCTCCCCCTTTTGGTTTTTTCCCCAAACATTATTTTTTTAACAATCCTCCGTGATATATCACTAGCATGGTGTGAATAACAAGCGTCTTGAAAACCCTTATTCTAGAGATGTTCCCGATTTTTCGGTGATTAGCGTTGGATTTTGACTGGCAGTTTCGATTTTATATCTATTCAAAGCCTTCTCTCCTGCTCAATGTTGAATTTATTTCAGGGCTGTGTTTTCTAAATTCTCTAAAGGCAGGAGTTATAGCATTATAAATTATTTTGTAGAATAGCGTTTAATTTTTGACAATTTTTAACAGGGTGGGCAAACAAATATTAAGATGATTTTTGCTAACTTTTCCTCTTTCGGACTGCACTCGGAAATTTACCACGCAGCCTCACAATACATATCATAATCAAATAGTCACACTCATAAATAATAAAAATGCTATTATGTACAAGATTTAGCCTTGATACATATTAAGTAAATATCCAATTATACACTAATATTAGCACGAATAAACAAAGGAGCATCGTCTGAATGACATGTTGACTATAGGATGTTCAAATAGATTTTAGAGGGTGACACATTTTCAAAGTAAAAATTATTTTTCAACACTTTAATGTATAGAAATAATTGAATTTCATAAAGAGTAAAATTTTTTACTTCTTTTAATTACTTACTACTTATTTAACCTTCCGAATCCGAAAAAACGTAAATATGTGTTCAAGGATGTAACATCCTCACATCATTTGAAATACTGTGTAAAAAAATTAACAGGATCTGTTATATCATTTTTCTTTTACTAAGTTGAGTTCTTTAGCACTGGGACAATAACGTAACTTCAAATTTTCTAATCATGAATTTTTATATCAGTTTCAAAAGTCATGTCATTTTTCTTTTCTTGGTTTCCATTCTTTCTATTAATTATTCCTATAGTTAAGTAAATGCATGCTTTAAATATGATCCAAATTCACCGCTCATAGCAATAAAATTACCATTGACTACTAAGAGTTACGACGTTAAAAAATTATACATATTCGTGCAATGAGTCGAAATCCATTCATAAATTTTTCTTCTAAATACGTAAAAAAACACAAATAATTACATATGAAAACAAAATTAAGTATTTGAAACGACTTCTGAGATATTACATACGAAGAATTGAGAGATAAAATTCAAATTTGTGAGAAAATATTTTTTAATTCCTAAAGCCATATGATACATGGATTGATTCTTTTACATATGAAAACACTACGTTATGAAATATGGGCTCAAGACGGAAGAAAAGAATTTAAAGGAAGATTGGTACCTTTTTACGTCCCGCATTTGATGGAAGTAAGAGTAGCTTATTTTAATATATTTGGCTAAGCCGCTGGTTTTTTCCGAATATCTTTAGAGTGAAAGAATTCCGATATTCGTGGCTATTGATGATGAAAGAGATTTTCCGCTGCTTGCCTCATACATGAATGGGGTTCCAAAAGGGGCCTTTTCTCAGGAGAATTTGGCACTTGATTCATTCCACTGATCTCCCCTCTTTTGAATATTTGAAATATTCTTATCATCGTCCCCCTAATTTGGCACTTTATGAGACAATGGCTGCCAATACGATGGGTTCAACGTTCCCCAAAGCTTAACGACTCTCCTACTCATAGTTTAATAAGTAAATTTAGCTATAAAAGAGCTTCGAAAACATTTACTCTGAATAAGATAGGTTAGCAAGCAACAAAAAATGCGAGCCTTTTCATTTGCTAACTAAATGGTGGCATCACTACCTTTCAACTACTCCTGTTTTGCTCTTCTTTTTCGATTTAGAACTTCTTTTAATCCTATGATCTTTATATTCAATGGATAAAATGAGATGCAGTGGATCCTCGACGGATTAAAATAAATACCATAGTCTTGTAGCGGATGATGAAAGGCCTGTGAGCCATATCGCGTATTACGTATCGAAATAATTGTGGAAAAATCCAATAATATTTTATACGTTAGGCTATTTTCCTTAAACTTTCAGGGTATAATGAATAGACCCTTTCCAATGAGTATATTATTGAAGATGTTGCCTCATTATTTCCTCTTGGTAAACTATAGGTAAGTAATGACAAGTAAACAAGGGTGTAGTCCTGTAACAAGAAATTTTACGTTGTATTTTTCTACTTCGTATTATTATGCCCCACGTTGTGGATAAACGTGTAATACGAAAAAATATCGATTCTTTTACCTGGAAAGAAACCACGATTGCGATATCTTCTCTTACCTTATATTTTAATTATTCGGCCCCAGCTTGCTCGTCGGAAAAGAAAATGCATGAAGAAAATATAAAAATAAAGGTTTAGAGATACGTTTGCAATTTACTTGACAAAATGAAATAATAAATTTACAGACAATTTAAATTTGATGCGTAGTTTTCCGCTGCGTTGTGTAGATGATGTCTCCATGTTTCTGGGTTTCACCGCGTGGATTTTCTTTGTGACGACAGTTTCTCCGGTATTCCAACCGGCGTCTTCAGGTCGATGTCGGGATTCAATTTTTGGTGACTTACATAGTGCATTTTTGGCGCCAATTTTTCATGCTGGAGGCTGATTGGTCCACCTCCTTTTTTCTCGTATGACCCTCTTCCACGAATTGTGGAGAGGGTAGCCGTCTTCTCTATTCACGCTTTCAGGTGTTTTGAATATTTCGAGGGCCTCCTTTATTAGCCTGGGATAATATCTATTTTCTTTTGCAACAACTGTTGCTTCGTCAAACAGTATCTGGTGTCCGGGTTCACTCCAAGCATGCTCCGCAATGGCGGAGAGCTGAAATTGCTTATTTCTTGTGGCTCTTCTGTGTTCCTGGATGCGCACTTTCATTGATCTACACGTCTCTCCTAAGTAGTCTTTGCCGCATGAACATGGCACCTTGTAGACACCTTCTTGAATGTCGTGCGGCAAAACGTCTTTTGGACCCGGTAGTACATCGCCAGTCTTGGTGACACAATTGAATCTTGTTACGACGTTGTGCTGTCGTAGAATCCTAGCAATCTTCTCTGAGGTGCCAGATACAAACGGTATTACTGCGTGTGCCCTTGCTTCCGTCTGATCCTCCTTCTCATTGGTGTTTTGATTAGATGTTAAAACGTCTTCGTTTAACTCCTTCTTTCTTCGATGTTCCGCTTCAGCGGCCCTTTCCTTCATTTTAACATCTTTAAAGAGTGTTTTTTTTTTATTCCTGTTTTATTTACAGAGAAAAAGTCATCCTTTTAGAATACATCGACATCCATATCGAAAGAATCGGAACCAAAACAATATAAACGATATCAGCAAAGTAAACATATAAAAATTATAAATAGCCACTCTATGAAGCTAGATACTTAGTTTGACGAACACCATTTTCATATATCTTCGCATGTATCTGGTATAGACGCAACTCTAATCCAGACTATAACGGAGTTCAAGGTGATGTTACCAAAGGGGTCTAACCCTCTATAAAGTTAAGAGAACGCGGAAGGGAACGCATAGTGTATAGGGATATTTGAATTGTCTCCCACGCCATACAGCTGGAATTCCTCTCACCTCTAAGTGGTTTCATCATGTCTACTTTCGCTCCTCTACCACCCTTGAAACTCTCAGGCTTTCAATTGTAGCTCTTAATCCTTACCAATTTTCCTCCTCTTCTGGAGCAGCTGAATAGCAACGTGAGTATCTTCCTCTGCCTCCCAACTATTTCGAGGGTTGACTAAATTAATGCTCCCACGGCTCACTCTCGCTCACTTGAGTGAATACCTGCTACGAGGAGACAATAAATTATAATCCCTAAGTAGGGTTCCTCTCAGATGACACGCTTCAAAGGAAAAGCAGAGAAGCGTAATTCTAAGCCAATGTCCCTGCAACTGACATAAAAATAACTGAACGAAGGTACTGCGTTTAAGAGGATGCACCGCTTAACTGCATCTTATTGGCTGCTTACGTTAAGTTGCTTGCGTAAAAATAATGCTATCATCCTGAACTTTTCAGGGTAAGAAGAGTTGACCCTGTTCAACTCTTTCCTGTATCTCAAATATTAAAAATTACATCTTAAAAATATTATTTAAATATCATCAACATCAATTAGATTTCATCCCATTTGCAGTTCCCAAACACCAAATCTGTCTCCACCTCCTCCTGTCTCGTTCCTCTTGCTTAATTTTCTTATATTTTCTTTTTAACTTCACTCCGTCTATCATCATCAGCTCTATCCTTCATCTTCTTTCTTCCGTTTCCATTGTTCCTTCGAATATTCCCGTCCAATTCCCATTTCATAAAAGTCAAAATTATAAAATATGAGATACAAGTAAATAATTAAGACTGTCTGCTTAATGTGCACTAAAAACTTCGACGAGGAGTGGTGCGACCCCATTACCTTTTCAAATATGAACGTAAGAGTTACGCATATCCTTATCTTATGCTGTAGTTGCCTTTCTTTCCTATATAAGTTCCGATCTTCAACGTCACTCGGTTTCTATCCACGTATGAAATTCACGTAGCCCTATGAAATACTTACTAAACAACGACGGCCTAAGTCAGGAGGCCTAAGGTGTTACACCATTCCTTGGAAGTAGGAGATATCCTGATTTCACGCATGCTACTCCGGTGGTCAAACCTTGACTCCCTCTATTTCACCTATCCGGAATATTCCCAGATGGTCAACTACCAACTTTAATAAAAGTCAGAATTATAAAATTTGAGATACAAGTAAATAATTAAGCCTTACGAATAATAACTAAATATAACAAGCCATACTATTTTAATGTGAAAAAATTCAAAAGCAACAATATATCATATTTCCCGCATGCAATTTCCCTAGCATTCTATCTGCTAGCTAATATATTTTTTAATATGCAATACCAATGAGGCACATCGTCGGAAATTTTCTGTAGGGTAAGGCTTTTGGAATGCGGGTTACCCACATTACACTTTTTTTTCAATTCGCACACATCGGGATTCAATAGATTCCATTAAATCAGCTATAGATTATATTTCGGTATTGCTGAATATTTACCAATTTACGGCCCAAAGGCTTAGAAGCAGGTAGAAAGTAAGGCACGTTTTATATAAGTTACGCATCGATGTCTTGGTAGATTAAACCCTCTCAAGAATTGAGGGAAGGTGCGAAAATCTCTGCATCGAAATGGAATTTGAGGCATGCGATTACTCGCTGCAGGTAATAATTATTCCACTATCTTTATCAATTTCAGTTCAATAAACAAACCAAGAAAACCGATAGCCTATACATATTTATACATATATACCTATTTAGACCTATATACCTACCTATTTATAGCATTTGAAGCATTAAAATTTACTAAATATATCAATTTCTATGCTTTTTGTTTATTTTATTTTCAATTCTAATAAATTTTTAACTTGATGAAATATTTGTGAAGATCTTTGTATTCACCATAAGCATCCTTAAAAATTGCCGGTGTTAACAAAAGTTTTGCCACAATATTAAAACATTGGTTTCCTCATTTTTGCTAAATTCGTTAGAAAAAATCGATCAGAGAATTCGGGGATTGAAAAAATCTCCAATCATAATACATATATCATTAGTCATTCACATTAGTAAGTTTACATAGAAAATGCATGGTACTTTTTCTAAAGGAATGTCTCTATTAAACATGAATAAATAAAACATCCTATACCCCAACAATTGCTGTATAACCCTGAAATTACTAATCAAATAAGACACGATAGAATAATAACAAGAATTCACAACATGCCACATTAATTAATGTAGAAACACGGGATTTGAGCAATGGAGTTCATTAACCGAGAAAAAATCCAGTGATAAGTACCCAAACATGAATTTTGGGATGAAGATATGCTTTTCTTCCATCTCAAATTCATAAGCAATATGAGTACATAGAGAAAGCCCATTCCATGCCGTAGAAGCTTGTTTATGCTCGTATATAGGGTGCATTTTCATCGGTTTTCGAAAATATTTGCAGCTCAGTGTCGAGTGCAGACCCATTTATTCTCGATGTTTGCAATAGAGTATTTGCTTTCACAAGGAACACAACTGTAAAGTGACTTTGACAAGCTATATCGTCACAAAAATAAATTTTCATTAACAGCCCAAACGACAGCTTATTAGTCCGCAAAATTCTGATAGCTCTCCCATCAGCGACGCGAATGACGACTTTGGTTCACCCACTTAGTTCTATGGTGGGTGACGGCACGTTTACTGGCCTGGCCGGGAAATTTCTCCATTCTAATATTCGAGCTCTTAACATATTTCTATAGGCGTACATTTTGAACTCAAAACCTTGAGCATTAAAATGTCATTAAAGCTGAGTTTAAAACAAGATAATCATGATGATTTTCAGACCTTTTTGAACGAGCAACTTTAGCTTTGTTTCTCCACAGAATATTTTAGCAAATCACGACCATGCTCCCGACGTTTAACGTCATCTTCTGGTGAGGAAATGAGATAGACATAGAGACTTGCCTTAATTGTGTAACGGGCGCGCTGAATAACTGTAGTAGTTGCTGGCGATACTTTACGGAATTTGGTGAAATTTTGAAGATTTAATAAAAAATTCTGGGGAAAAACAAAATTTAAGTTAAACAAATTTCAAAATTTCTGCAAATTTTGGAGAGTATCGCAGGAAACCACCAACAAAGTTTTCGACAATATGCAAATTAAATACAAAGGAACCACCATATCGATGAACTATTGCTGTCACAATATCCTCCCATTCTGCCAACAATACTCGAGACATTTTCTTCGTATTTACCCAAACTCGGTGAGTAAACTCGACAAAGCCACAGGTGCGGTTGGTTATCCTTTCATTCCACAAGCCTCTCAGACATCAACAGATATCCTCTTCATTACTTCCACCGGCATTTCATCCGCTTATCCTAAAGGTAACCAAAGGAAATGTAATCTCAACCTCCCCCAATTTCTCCCATTCGACTACCTATAAAATTATCCTCCCATCCTCCCGGCTATTCGAATTTTTAGCGCTTCTCAAGGTTACTATGCAACCACTTTGAAGGAGTAAAAGTTGAAACGTAATTGCTTTCCATTCTAATCACTGAAAGGGACATTACCAATTTACTAAGTAAATTCAATTCTCATGAAACTCAAAGTTTGTCCTTCTTACTATTCTCTCACGAATTAAGTTTAGTTGAGCGAGCTATTCACGCTTAATTCTTAAAGAAGTAAATTTTCAAAATTTCTATTGTTTCGTACAGCTATACTTGTTTGAAAATGAAAATCATGACTAGAGCATACATTTCGTTTCTACATAAAAGAAAAATGACAATTAATAGAATATATATAGATAAAAATAATCTATAGGCAATTAACGAAATAAAATTATGCATAGTAGAATTTTATCGATGGAATTGTTCAATTCCACCATCTGAGGTGTCAATTGGAACTCGAGGTAAACCTACCATTAAAGGCGCGAAGCCGGGGAATCAAAAATACGTATATGCCTCATTAGGTATTAAATCATAAGAATAAGCACTGAATAATGAAAAAAATAAGCAGATTGAAAACTTTAAAGATGATTTCTATTCCACGAAAGAATGCATGCATGTTAGCAGGATTAATCCCAAGTGACAACTAAGAAAGATTGCATCGTCTGCCTATATGTTATATATCTCTATTCATCCATTTTCACTAAGTATATTGCTTGCGCTTTCGGTGAAACGGCGGTTCGAAGAATGACAGTAATCATTAATAGATATAAAACAGTAAATTCGCGAGTTTCCTCTCGAAGCCCAGCGAGGACCAGATTCCTGGACCATTTACGCCGAAATTCAATGTATCCTGATGCTTATGCATACCTTCAGTCATATTTGACATCCAGTTGGTAGATATGCAAGGCGATTACTACCTTAAATTTATTCCTACACGAGTCAAAATATCCCCATTCGATTTGAAATTATGTAGAACGATAACAAAACGTCTGATTACAATGCCTAATGAATACATTTTTATGTTCCTGAATTCTGTGTAGCGTAGAAAAGGATAAATGTTATTAGCGATTTTTAAAGGCATGGTTAAAAACCGAGAAACGATATTATACATATCTGCTCCTATTTTGTCACTATTACAGTGTACACCAATGTTATTACACAATTACATAATTAAATAAAGCTCTGAAAATGCATGAAAGATAAGAGAAGCGTTAGCTTTAGGAAAAATATTTTTTTTGTCGCCGGTTGAAAAACCAAATAGAAATCAGACAAATTATAAATGTCCTTAATTTACTCTATCAAAATATACGAGATTTTCAATGCGCTGCTTGAACCCATACTAAAGCTAGCAATAAAAAGATGGCTTGGTTGT
Organism: Ischnura elegans; assembly: GCF_921293095.1. Classification (NCBI taxonomy): domain Eukaryota; kingdom Metazoa; phylum Arthropoda; class Insecta; order Odonata; family Coenagrionidae; genus Ischnura; species Ischnura elegans. The sequence goes on along the minus strand of NC_060255.1, from coordinate 91,356,534 downwards.
TTATTTAGCTAGCACTCCTAACCGTCAATCGGTATATCCAGGATCAATTCTAGGTTCAAACCCAGGCCGAGCCTATACATTATTTAATGGGTAACTTCATCCTTTATGTGTATAAAAGATTTTTACTGATAAAATTACAATTATCAAGTTTCATGAGTAAATCATTTTCAATATATAACTTATCTCTATAAAAATTAAATTTCAATTACTAAAGGTAATCACTTTTCAAAGAATAAAATTTAGGAACATCCCACGTCACTGTTTAAGGACAAAACGTCTCATCGGTTGTGGCGGATAGATGTGCAAATGATAAGATAAATTACAAGTGATAATAATTTCTTTAGTAAAAGCATACAGGATTGTTACCAATGAAATTACGATTTTCAATTCGCAATATTAAATCAAATTCAAAGTAAAGCCCGTCTATAAAAAAATCACTAAAGGTAATTACTTTTTCAAGAATAAAATTTAGGAATATCCAACGTCATTCTTTAAGCACATCACGTCACTGTTTAATGACATAACGTCTTATTGGTTGTGGTGGATAGAAGTGCAAAAGATAAGGTAAATTATAAGTGATAATAATTTCTTTAGTTAAAGCATACAGGATTTTTACCAATGAAATTGCGATTTTCAAGTCGCAATATTAAATCAAATTCAGAGTAAAACCCATCTATAAAAAAATCACTAAAGGTAATTACTTTTTCAAGAATAAAATTTAGGAATATCCAACGTCATTCTTTAAGCACATCACGTCACTGTTTAATGACATATCGTCTTATTGGTTGTGGTGGATAGAAGTGCAAAAGATAAGGTAAATTATAAGTGATAATAACTTCTTTAGTTAAAGCATACAGGATTTTTACCAATGAAATTGCGATTTTCAAGTCGCAATATTAAATCAAATTCAGAGTAAAACCCGTCTATAAAAAAATCACTAAAGGTTATTACTTTTTCAAGAATAAAATTTAGGAATATCCAACGTCACTCTTTAAGCACATCACGTCTCAGTGGGTTGCGGGGGATGGATGCGCAGAAAGTGAGGCAAATATCTTAGGAAGGAATCAAACCTCGGCGGCGGCGGCGCTGGGACCCGTGAAAAATTTGAGATGCGCGACGCAGCAGAGTATGGTGCGACCAAGGGAAGCTTCACCAGTTTCCAAGATGAATAGCATGCGAGAGAGAGAGAGATCCGTGAAAATGTCATTTCGAGTCATGTCTCGCAAGGCTCTGTTGGTTCTCATGCGTGACATATCCTTCCAGAATACGTCTCTTTCATTGCCGGCGGAGAATATGAAGAGAAGGGCTGAACAGCCGATTTTGACGAGGTGGAAAGAGGATCGGCGAACGGTAGAATTGATGGGAAATATTCGCTGAAGGGCATGCTTGGGGTGGTTATATGCGGAAGAGGAGAGGAAATTGCCGCGTTGGGTTGGTTCCCTTCATCACAATATCACCTCCAATGAACGATAAGTTAGATGAGGTAATAACTACGGGTGAAGGCATTATTGGAGCTTTGTTAATCTATTGCTGGATCCACTTCAACCGCGCTGTGCATGGTTTGAACGAATAGCATACTAACCCAAGCAGCAAGAAATGTACCAACAACAACCAGACAACAGTGTCGGAAGATAACATAATAAAGATACACAGTTGTATGTCCCACAGAAGTTTTAATAACCGAACCAGGTTTCGATAGTACACTATGACCTTTGAAAATATCATAGTGTATTGTCGAAACCGTGGTCGGTTATTAAAACTTCTGCGGAACATATAACAGTGTATCTTTATTATGTTTCCTGTCACCAAGTTCCACAATGAATCGCCATCCAGCCTTAAGTTGAACAGTGTCGGCGTTAGCATATAACATCCGTGCAATATCTATGTTAATCTAATTAATGTTGTATGGATATCTGTCTAAATAAATATCAAAGGACTCGCCAAGCAACGTTGCAGTGATGTCCAACAGTGGACATTGAGGACCATATTACAACATCTGTTAGATATCTTGAAAACATCTAATGAGTAGTTAATAGTTATGCTAATTATGGTTTTTGGTAATCCTCATACATGCATTCAATACATTTGTGTTCTTCAAGATTATACAGAACATATGCTACCTATGGACACTGTTTGGAATAACAATTATTTAATAACACGGATATTAAAACTTGGATACCTATGCAACTTTTTTTACAACTCGTCGTGAATGTTACATAGGATATCAATGTAACGTTGTTAAAATATACACCATTTAATGACATTTTGTTTTGGATATATAAATCTTATTTAGATAAGGAAAAGTACCTTAGCTTTATGTTACCATGATAAGTGTTTGGGTTGGGTCCCTTCATCACATTATCAGTTCCGATAAACGATATGGTAGACGAGAAAATAACTACGGGAGAAAGCATTATTTGTTACTCTATTGATCGGTCCTCTTCAACCGCGTTGCGCGTGGTTTGAATGAATTGTATGTATACTCACAATGTAACATTCACAATTAAAAGCACCCAAGTTTGATGTTCTCACGATAAGAGTGGAAGTCCGTGTAGCATACACGAAATTAAACTAAATTTTGACCTGCAAAATACGCCAACAAAGAAAGGCAGTACCCAAGTGGTAACCATGACTAAGTCACCACCATTTTGCGTTCAAAATTTGCAGTGTGATAAATAGTGAAAATTTTCAAAGATAAGTGATTTTGCCCAGGCATCCAATCGGTAACTGAAACATTATTTTAGTTACCAAACAGAGATCAAATGAATGACAAACGTCGATAATTTTTTTAATTAGAAAATACGAAATATTATCGATTATTTTCGGGAAAGGGGTTGTATTGCCATTGTTTTGCGGTATTTTTGCATCGTGGGTTGCATCAATCTAGGCGATCTTTATTACTTTTTCTTGCAAATATTTCGAAAACCATAGCCCATTGGACGCTTGAGTTGACACAACCGTCTTGAATCTTCAATTCCAAATATACTACGAAGTAAACACGCTATCTGGTGGTGACAAATGGGTACCTTCCCTTGTAAGTGGTGTTTTAAATATCAAAGTTAAGATAAGTTTCGCAAATACTTCGACCATTATCGTGACAACATCAAGCCAGGCATGACGCAAAATCGTCAACGCGAGAAAACACCATCGATCTTGCCTCATGCAATTGCATTCAATGCGAGATGCATTAGTAAGTTAAAATAATGATCCTAGTATCACCAAATGAGGAACTATAGGCACCATCTTGATAGTAAAATAACAAAATCATTCATTGTTGTGAATCGAAGTGGGATATTTTGGTGAGTAGACAGGATGAGGTGATTATGAAAAATGCCCTATACTTATTCCCTTTACGCTGTCAAATTCTAATACATTTTACCGTATACATTTCATTTGATAAGTTCTCATTAATAGTTGGCTTCAGTAAAAATTTAAATAAAGTAAAATCGTTTTCAAAACGTAAATTCTAGAAGAAAAGATTCATTTTTCCAGTTACAGAACATCGCCAAGATGAAAATTTACAAATGGAATTTCAAAAATATTGCCTACAGACATGCGTATGAGGATGAGGAATAACCATTTGAAGAACGGATTTTTAAGAGCCTCACCGCATGTTTAAACTCAGGACCTTTCGCTCGGTATCTCGTCTGCAGAGAGGGTAAAATATTTTCTTATTATTATTAAGGTATTCTACCGATTAAGCTAGCTTTTCATGGCACATATTAGAAGTATTCTGTTAGTCTCTCTTCATGGATTCCCTTCTTCTATTCAAAATCTGCTAATGATGATAAGGCTCTGCAGGGGTTTTGCATGTAGACGACCTCAAGGATATTGCCGACCTCTGCCGTTAACGACACTCGCCCTTTGCGGAGAGGTCCCGATCGATGAGTTTCCGAGGCTTATTTATTTGTACTATATTTTCAGGGAAGAAATAGTTGGTAGGGTTTCCCACTTCCATTCCAACAGTGTTTTTACGTGACACCATAACGTGGACTACTATTCACTGCCATTGGACTACCATTCACATGTAGCTCAAGGATCCTCAACAAAATAGATCATAATCACCTTCCTCCAGTTGTAGTTGGTGATCATCAAATACCGTTCAGTGACTCTGTTCGCACTCTTGGACTAACCCTCACAAAAAATTTGTCTTGGAACCAACATGTCAATGACATCTCTAATAAAGTTAATATCACAATGTATCAAATAAAACTTCATAAGCACTTACTTCCTATATCCACCTGAAAAATGTTAATTTTCACCCTAGTATTCCCTTCCTTTGATTATTGTAGTCCTGTTTATAATGTCATGCCTAAAGAGCTGGATAAAAACTTACAAAGTCTACTAAATTCATGTGTAAGATGTGTATTTAATCTAAGAAAAGATGTTCATGTATCACAGTTCAGAATCAGCCTTGGTTGGCTAAATCTTTGTAACCGAAGAAAATATCTACTCGGTGCTCTTCTTTTTAAGATTTTCAGAGAGAGAATCCCTAATTATCTCCGGGAAATTTTTATGAACAGATCGGTAACCACTTACATGTCATCTCGCAAAAAGGACTATTTACGTTATCCTACTCCACGTACAACTACCTACCAGAAATCATTTCTAGTTACGGCATCTAAATTTTGGAATTCTCTCCCTGAGGATCTAAAACAGAAGGTCTCTAATCATGCATTTAAATATAAATTGTACATAGCTTTACTCAATGGATAGCGAAAATAAACTCCTACATAAAATACAGCTAACATATTCCGTGTGTTGTTAAATTTCAATCCTTGTTTACGTGTCATTTCTTTATCATTTGTGTATCAAACTACTTTTTTGCTATTACTTGATATTTTCATGAGCTTTGTACTTTTGATGAGCCAATTATTGTAAACTGTGTTTTGCTCTAAGGGTATACCCAGAGCATAAATAAATATACATTCTATCCTATTCATCTGTCTGCAACCCTTAGACCTAAAGGTTGCACTACCGGGAGTAATTGAGAATTAATCCCGCAAGTGCTGCTCCAGTGGTCATCGGAAAGCGCATGCTTTTCTACCACGGCAATGTTGTAACCCAAGGAAAATTAATATTTCCTTCGTATTACGCAAATTCTTCAGTGTAAACAGTATTCTTTTCCTGAAAGTGAGCATCTTAAGATGAGCTAATACTGGACTCAAAGGCTTGTACAAGTAATTGTACCTTACATACCTCGCAACTAACCATTTAATGAACATTAATTTTATTATTAAAAGACCAAAACATCATTTCGCTTTTCCCTATTATTTATAAACCCGATCATCCCCTTTGCGATTGAGTACTAAAATACGACCGAAAAAGAATCGTAATATACATAAACTATACAGATACCACCCCCATGCATGAAAATCGGGTCACTAAGATCGCATATGTCGCAGAAAAAATAATAAAACGAAGAGGTATGACCTCGGCCAACTCGTATTAAGGGAAAGAAATTGCATGCATCTCACGTAGTTAAACTTGAAAGGAAAGCGATAATGAGATTCAAATGTATGTAAAAAGAGAAGTAGAATTCGGTGTGGGAAAGGTAGGAGAGAAAATACCCCTTACCCCAAGCAAACATGTTCTCTCTAGTTAGGCGGTGGAGAAGAGATTTTTGTCCTTGACACTTTCTGTGAACTCAAAAGCCAGGTCAACTTTTACTAACAGCCTGACTTTTAGTCCCTCAAACGACCTTGACCGACACCAGAGTTCACTTAAAGGGAAAAAGCACCAAACAAGCGACGGTAACCTCGGTCCTTTTGATCAGCTACTCTATCAAATGATAGGATGAATAATGTTTCATTTTTCAATTTTTTAGGACACCATTAATTACGTTGGCTTTAGATATAGGTAGTTGACTCAGTCCTGAAATCAAAATTCATCAAAAGATTGGGTAGGCCAAAAGGAAAGATAAGTTACGACGGAAAAAAAAACAATTTTACCTCATTCGTATGTTCTCTCAAATTTTTAAAATAACGTAACGCAATAAAGTCACAAAGTCGCCGCCCACTTCCCATGGGTCGGTGACATCATTAGAGTTTCGGTTCATTGACTCGTTCAGGGAGAACCACTCATTGATGGAATGAATCGCTCTTAAGAGTGTCAATAACAACAGCCACATGCACTCACTATGCGAAATCGAGGACTAACGCATACACAATGGATAGATAGGCAAAAGTTAGTCTCATAAAAGGCTTTTTGTGAAAGGGTTGAAACCTCGATTTTCCGCCGTGAATGGCTCAGAAAGCAGGCCATGGATCTTCTTCTTCTAAGCAGTCAACCCTTGGGTTGGTTTGCTGCAGTCATCCATCTCCGTCTGTCCTCCGCCAGCCTCTTCAGCTCCAGGTAGCTGTTGCAGCCCCTGTCCTTCATTACTTGGGTAATGTAACTCAACCTCGGCCTTCCTCTGCCGCTCTTCCCCTCCACGGTGCCCTCTAAAACTGTCTTTACCAATCCATCATGTCTCAGTAAATGACCAACCCATTTATTTCTCCTTGTAGTTAAAATATTCCACAGGTCTGCTTTCACTCCCAGTCTGTCCAGTATTTCTACATTCGTAACCCGGTCTACCCATGAAACTTTTAACATTCTACGGTAGCACCATAGTTCAAAAGCATCAATTCTTTTTTTCTCTGCTGCTCCTATTGTCCAAGTTTCACTACCATAAAGCATTATCCTCCATACAAAAGTTTTGAGTAGATTCATCCTAATCTTGATACTCATGTTTTATGAAACGTATATCTTTCTCTTCTTGTAGAAAGCTATTTCTGCCTGTTGTATTCTACTGCTAATTTCCCTTTTGCTACTGACATCCGTGGTGATCTTGCTTCCTAAATACGTGAATTCTTCTACATTGTTCAGCTGTGTATTACCCATAGTTATATGTGCTGATATTCACATACAACCTTGGGTAATACACAGCTGAACAATGTAGAAGAATTCACGTATTTAGGAAGCAAGGCTATGGATCAAAAAACGGAAAAATATGGACGTTATCACATTCGAGGAAAAAGAAACATTGTGAACAAGTCCATTCTAAATGAGTAGGACAGGGACGAAATCAAAAATAGCTTGCCAAAAGATATAAATAATTATAATAATTAATAATATCGAATAAAACTATAACTATATATGTATTTGGCTACACTATGAATATCATTAGGGCTAATATTACAGGGGTTTTAACATAAATATTATTATTTGGGTATTAATATAAAGAATAAACAAGAGAGAACCAATTACTGACCCTTTATGAACACCTTTCATTATTAATTTTCATGCCTCAGTTATCAAAGATAGCGGAATCAATTTTGATTTCATTTCTGCAATGCTACAAACTGTTCCCAGTGCTACAGAAGTACTGCATAAACAAGAGCTTTCTTAATTTCGATGTTCTAATCTATTATTTATAATGAACATTATCTATCGACGTATTCGTCAATCGATTTTTTATTACATATATTTGTAATTTACTCACAAAAATAACTTATGTAGCAATTGCAAAAACGGTTCACTCTCAACTAACTTATAACCTCACACAACAGCCAAGGCTACCAAAAATATTAATTAATATTGGACGAAACCTAAAGTAGCACTACGTGATTTGGGAGCATGAGATGCACCAACTAACTAACTTTGGGTGACAAACAGACATCCTCTTTCATATATATAAAAGTTAATAAAAGAACAATGGATTTTTTTACATTAATGTTTACTGTTTTGTATAGGTCAACATCGTTCACAACATCTTCCTCTTTCAGCCAAATACTACAATCCCACACACTTACAATAAGTTAGTTCTTTTTTATTTGACCACTAAAATATTTTCTCGAAATAATTTATACGGCAAGACAACATTTTTCGGGTAAGCTAGTCATATCATCCCATGGATGAGTTTCGTAAATGTTTGCATAAAAACAGTCTATTGACGAATGTTTCGCTGACAAAGTTGATTGTAAAATGCTTTTTTTACTCAATGATAACTAAAATAATATACGGACTCCCAATTTTGTCGGAAGAATTATATTCATTGACTTTTCATCAAGGAAAACCTATGGCATAGGTGTAGTAAAAATTAAATTAAATTCAGTTATTGACAGTGTGGTTGACAAAAGTCAAATTTACGAACTTGTTAAGATGAAATAATAGGTATAATGGAAATAAATTGTTTTTATTTACATCGTATTTTCATTCATATCGGCAACAATAAATTATCAACATTATGATTCTTTTCTTGATCAGACTTCAACACTGCTCCTTCCATTGCATTCTCTCTACGGTCTTTGCCTCTTCAACTTTGGCGTCTGGCGTCCTTATCTGGCGTCTGTCTCCTTGCCATGACTTATCCTGTCTTCTCCTCTCTTCCTTTTTATTTCCACATCTAGTGTCCGTATCGCAATATCAATAAATGATTCAACCCGTAGATTTGTTTGGATAACTATGGGTAGAACTCTATCCGGTTGTGACATCGCAATATGTGTGTTCTACATTCGATGAATGGATTACGCTTAAGATTGCAATATGGTTATTTATGAATTGAATAATTGTTTTGTGCCTGTCGGAAGTAGTTTCAGATAGAGATACTTTTAAAAATGCATATCTCTGTCATAATATTTCTCCTTTATTTTTATTCCCCTTCATCGTATGCTAAATATTTCATTTTAGGTAAAGAGCTGGTCAGACTTAGGTGAAGTGGCTTACAATTCAAAGATTGTGTTAAATACAAGGCGTGTATCCGATTTTCTCATTCTTCGAGAAGATTTCAATAAAATGTGTCCCTATTTTTACAAATTATTCAAGATTGATATATGTCCAGCAAAATTCCAATAATTGATTGAAATATTAATTATTGCCGTACGCATTATATAATCCTTGATGTATGGACTATAAATCTGATTATTTTGCAGAAATATGGTGTCCATTTAATATTTTAAGTTTTATTTTGTAATTAAAGTATTTGATTGACGTAACTATTTGCGAAAAAATCTTTAATAGAGGATTTTTGTAAATATTAAAATAATGAAACTAATCCATGGGTCTCAATTTTTTCATTGCTACAAATCATGCGTATCATAATATTCTGTGGATTAAGCACTAAGTTTATTGTAAATGCTATTTAGTAAATTTTAGAATGATATAATCTCATAAGATTCTTCCCAAAGGCAGTAAAGAATGTGTCGATTTATTAGACCGAGGTTTAATTTTGCTTTGAACCATCTTGTATTATTTTGTAGCCATGGTGAAATTATTTAATGATATTTGACTAGTCTGAATTAGGTACTCTCATTTTGTCTATTTTATGATGGTAAATACTCTATACTCTTGGTGGTATAGCGCATGTGTCACGGTCGGATGAAGTCTGGAATATGTATTATATAAAAATGAGATGACATCTCTCAGGCCCCAAAGCGACTCACGGAGAGGATCATGTCCCTGAAATATCATCCAATTAAATGTTGATTTGATGTCTAGTATATGTGTAGACGCTCTATATACATCTCTTGAAAATCCTTATCAAGGCCTCGTCTTCAGTTATATCGATTTAATTCATCAGGTGGATGGAGTTGTTGGAGCCTGAACCACGAGGCATTGATTTTCAACCAACTCCACACCAATTATCATGATTGATATCAATGTCACATTGATTCGTCCGGGAAGATAATTTGGATAACGAGCGAAGATTAGAATAATTTACAAGAATGAGCCGTAGTGCAGTGAGAAAAGCAACCGAGGTCAATATTCACGTCTGTTAGGAATAAAATTTCTTTGTTAGAGCGTGTAGGCTTTGAACTGTATAATGAAAGCTAATTTAAAAGTTCTTTGTTTGTAGTTTGTTTGCTTTTAATGTGAATATGATAGCGCGTGCTCAGCTGCTAGATATGATGGAAGATGAAGTATAGAACTGGATGGAGGTAATGGTGAATAGCTTTTATAAACCTCCATTACAAATTGGTACATATGATAATTATTACTCATCGTATATTTGATTCATTATGTTGGTCATTATTAGCTGTATATTATCATTATTCCCTCCTTTCCTTTGTGTTCTACACTCGATGAATGGGTTACGCTTAAGCTTGCAATATGGTTATTTATGAATTGAATAATTGTTTTGTGCCTGTCGGAAGTAGTTTTAGATAGAGATACTTTTGAAAATGCATACCTCTGTCATAATATTTCTTAAATTCATAAATTTTATATTAGAATGTCTACTCATCTGCCCATTGTAATGAAATGATTTTCCACAGCTAAGCAAAGAATTTTTTGGAGCATGAAAATACATTTGAGTCTAATTAATATAGGCATGCAAGGCAAGGTAACCAAATGTCTTGCTTTCTTGTGCATTTACAAATTGATATAAGAAACGAATGACGAAATATCCTTCACGTTTAATAAAATTAGTGAATTGATGTAAAATTTCTCCGTTTAAATGCGAATGCCTGTTTTTTTTTACGCAAATAATATTCATTACAAACTTTAAGGAAGTGAGAATGTAGTCCAAAAAAACCTGAGGATTAACCCGGAAAAGATTGAATAAATTGACTGTTAAGGTATGATTTCACATCACCGTGTTCTTACTTTATTATGTAAAATACTATCACCATTTGTAAATATTGATAACTATCCTTATAAAGGAAAAGTTTTCATTTTTATATGATTGTTGTCGTCACCCTTCAGCTTCAGTTCCTCAGAAAATTAAGTTACTTTTTAATTTACAAATGTCCAAATTTTTAACGTGTGATTGACAAGTAACAAGGCTAAAAAAATTTACCATTTTATTGGTGATCTCATTGGACAGATTTGCTCTGGATATAAAAATAATATTTCGATTTTAATATTCAAAATTTTGTCCTGTTAATAAGTTTTACATCAAATTATTAGGATAGTAAACTACTATTGTAATTAATTAATGCTTACCCTGATGTGAGACGTAATTATACGGTCATAAGGCTTACCATAGGCAATTTTATAGCTGAATGTAACTATTATGTATATATTAAAGCATGCGCATATATTTGTTTGTTCTGCTTTCGTTACAATGTTTAGATTTTATTAGTTTGTTCCTTTAGGTTTTGGTTTCTTCTTATTGTCTTTGTTCAGTCCACATTTTATAGAATTTAGCACTTCAAGAGTGACTGAGATGAGGCAGGCATTGATTGAAATCCCTATATTTTAATAGCTGATAGGTAGTGTAAAGGCAAACGCAGTAATGTGTCAGTTTTCTGGTCTATAGCGATTTCTCTCTTCATCCTCCGACCAGATTCCTCGGATTACGTCCTTGAGTAATTGGCAGATTTGTCAATGCGGCCTCGCTGATTCAGGGTCGCCCACCAGGGGTCATAACGTACGCCCACGTGTCAAGCCTGCGGTGCGCTTGGTGTAGAGATCACGCGACTTCCCCCGCCATCAGTGCAAGTCCTGAGAACCACCCACTGACCTCCCCAACAAAAGCTGGCCTTCTCTACCTCTACCTCGTGGGTTCGGAAAAAAACGAGGCGAAGCAGCGGCCTCCGACGCAACAGGAAGCTGAAAATGTTTCCCTTTAAATATAATTGTAATTGTTGAATGAAGTATGGGGATACTATTATGTATAAAATATTTTTCAACGTATTGAAATAGGAGTGTTATTTTTTTATATTCAAGGAAATAGCTGCGAATGTTAACCATATTTCTTAAGATAAAAATTTAGCTGTACATGTACATGTTTTTTTATTATTTCAAGAGTTCGAAAATTTATCAGTTTTCCTTTTGCTTTAATGTTTGTGACAGGATCATATATTTTCCGTTGGTTACGGGTAACATTTACCCTAGGTAACATATACGCTTTTTCTGATGCACGGTAGAAGAAAAATTGTTTATGATACAAAATTCATGCTCTAATTAGTAAATGAATTTTCTTTGACGAGAGAAAATTGAATTACTGATTATACAGGGTGGGGCAGAATGGACTCCCTGATTTGACGGGTGAATTGTGAAAAAACTAACAAAGATAGTTTTAAAACGTTTATATTTCCCAAAACTACATTCAATGCCATTTTATTTTTATTTGAATTTGAAAATTTGTTCATCCAGGTGACGACCTTGGCGTGCGATGCACATATTGAGTCGTTCAAAAAAGTTTTCGAAAACTCTTCTCAGCATATCTTCTGATATTCCAACGATGACATCTGTAATTGCCTCCTTAAGAGCTTCCAAGGTCCCTGGTCGAACTTTGTAAACCTCAGCTTTGAGACATCCCCAAAGAAAAAAATCGCATGGACTCAAATCCGGGGAGCGAGGGGGCCACGGAACATCGCCTCGTAATGAGATCAGGCGGCCGGGAAACTGTCTTTGCAGGACTTGGCGTGAACGAAGGGCGGTATGAGCCGTGGCACTGTCCTGTTGAAACCAAAAGGCTTACGTGTCATATTGCTGACCATACTCTTCCATTTTAGGCTGAAAAAAGTTCTCCAGCATTTCACAATAACGCTCAGAGATAACATTAACAGTTAAACCTCGAGATTCAAAAAAGTGAGGCCCAATAATGCCTATGGAGGACATGGCGCACCAAGCTGTCACTTTGGGGCTATGAAGAGGTCTTTGGTGAAGTTCATGAGGATTTTTAGTCGCCCAGTACCGAAAATTTTGCTTATTAACTGTGCCGGAGAGGTGAAAATGCGCTTCATCGCTAGACCACAGAATAGCGTCGGGTTGCACAGATGTTAAAATTGCATTGCAAGCATCCGTACGTTTCAGTCTTCTCTTCAGTGGCCTCAATTCTTGAACGACCATCATCTTGTAGGAGTGTAAGTGAAGGTCAGTGTCTAAAATTCGCCTTACTGTTCTGGATGATATTCCAAGGGCAGCAGCATGTTTCCGCGCAGAGCGCGGTGGGTACTGCTCAATGGACGCTCTCACTGCCACGATGTTTTCAGGTGTCCTAACACTTTTAGGTCGCCCTGCTGGTTTTCTACGAAGTGCAGATCCTGTCGCTAGCACACTAGTGATCCATTTCCCAATGGTTTTTGCATCAGGAACCTTGTTATGACGAGGCAAACCAAACTGCCAACGAAACGCCCTCTGCGTCGCCAATACACCATTATTGTTTATAAAGAACGTTTCTATGACTAGGCCATGATGCTCACCAGACCACTTCATGGCAATTACTAAAAAATGGCATCGCTTCCCCCACCAAACGACACTACTCCCACCCCGCTAACACACCTGCGCACTCTACAGTGATTGTCTGAAACTAGGGAGTCCATTCTGCCCCACCCTGTATAACACATTCTATGTAGTGATATATATTAACAGGTAAAAAAGTCAGAAAGCTAGAGTTGGAAAAAAATTGTTTTATGTATCCGTTCTAAATACGCAAAGAATAGTGAGGCCTTGGTGGGAACCTTTTATTGCTTAAGGGTTTAAATCCAATGTTAGAAAAATGTTTTTTATTACATAATGCAATATCCAAAGAGTAGCCAGCTCATAGATACAAACATACTGCATTGGGATATGGGTCCAATCAGGGATGGTGACTCACAAAAAATATTGGGGGTGCCCAAACCGGGGATCTTGCCCCGGGAAATTTCATAAGTAGTGATTTTAAGTTTTTTTAAGAATTTTTAGAAGAGTCATATGATCAGCATTAGAACCCTGATAAATTGATTCTCGGTATCTGGACACTCCGGGGAAAATGGACAAGCCTGACACATTTTTTCCTCGCACCCATAACGAATTTTTGAGGGGGCTCGGGCCCCCTCAGGTCCCATGGAGTCGGCGCCATTGGATCCAATGTTTTTTACTTGTGGAGGGAAAAAACTCTATGCTGCAAAATATTTCCTAAACTGCACAAATTTTCATTTTAGTTCGCAATCTTCTATACTATTTCTACTGTATAGATACCTTTTTCTCCACTTATACGCAACCAAACTAAACAAATGAGGTACCAAAATGCACAGAATTTATCAGAGAACATGCGACGGTATATCTTACTATATTGCTATTATTATAAATATTGCTATTGTTTCCTAAAACTGGTTTTTAAATAATAAAAAAAAGCAAAAAACAAAAACCGGTAAATATTCCTGGCGTTAACGGCGCACAAACTGATACATTTGTTCATTTGCAACAATATCTCGCATTCTTTAAATAACTTTTATCAAAATGCAGCTGATTCCACATTCAAGTCTCCTGTTGATACGTAAGTATGAGTCATCATGTGCGTTTAACAGAGGATAGTGTAATTACTTCCAATGTTGTGTTTAAAGAGGTCCTCTGACCTCAATTTTTACATGAACATTCCAATAAAATTTGTACATAAGACCATGCCTTTTTTTTCTACATTTTTAAATTAGAAACGCGCCTATCCCTCTGTGGACCTGCATTGAAAAGAGCTGGGGAAGCCCGCTGGGAGTGGGCGCAGCACGCTCGTAATATCGTGTTTTTTTACGGGAAGGGGGCAGGTCTACATCTACTCCACGTGGTAGAGATCACTAGCCTAGCTGTCATCCAGTCTCCATCTATTGTCGTCCCAGACGTCTCGAGCAGAGTGCGGGTTGTAAGGGAAGGCCAGCGCTTGCTGTAGGGTCGATCCAAGGGTCTCTGATTGCTTCCTCACGAAAGGCCTCGGATCGGCGCTACGTGTCACTCCCGGGCGACGCCGAACAGTGTGGACCAGTTTGTGGGGATCGTTGGAATCCGCTGACCGCCACCTTGAGCGGATGCTACGAGCGTGGGTGGGAATTGGCCGGCGGATTGTCGATTTACTCGCTTCCCTGGAAACTGATTGCTTGAATATAACCGAAGTGACTCACATAATGGGGCAGGGGAAAATCGAACTTGGATGATAGAAACTCTCCCCAATTCTATCATTTCCTTTGATCCACAATATCTTTTATTCCAGCATAAGTTAAAGAATATGAATTTTGGAGTAAGTGTACATTCAAGTTTTCCTGGATATACACAAGTACTTATGCCACTTATTTTTTATATCAGAGCGCGACCCGAGTTTCAATGAATTATGATTTGCGCCTGAAGTTGATGATAACACAGGCCAACATTGAAAAAACTTTTTTACTGAAAATACCTTATTCTTATGTTTTTAAAGTTGTTGAATCCAAATATGATGGTTTTAAAGTTGTACCACCCACCATTTATTCACATTTTACAGTTAAATTTATGAAATCAAGCAATATTTTTAGAACAGCTTTTTCTTTATTTTATACAGCTTATCCTTTATTTTTAACAGCTTTTTTATAGTTACAATAACATTGAAAAAGTAGATCTAATTAACGAAAATAATGGGGATTACTGTTGGTACTTCACCGAGAAGTTCAGCAAGCGATTCATCGCAGAAAATGCTACACAAGAAGCTTCGAGGAAAAAAGGGATAGAAAATGTAGACCAATTCCAGTTTTCAAGTGAATCCTGTATTATCACGCTGTAGTAAATACAAACAATTTTATCACGATGTAGTGAACAGTAAATACAAACAATTTTATGATATAACACAGTGTTTCATTGATTTCCCCGTAAACCGTATAGGGGTATTAGACTAAATATTAGATACATATTGCTTGGAAACTATGGGTGATACAAAAAAATTAAGGCCAGTTTTGCATTCGGCACATCAAAATCTATAAAGATCGGCTATTAAAATAAAAAAAGTTTTCAAAAAAAAATTTTTGTGGGCCTGTGTAATTCATTGAAACTTAGGTCACGCTCTGATACAAAAAATAAGTGGTATAAGTAATCGTGTATATCCAGGAAAACTTATAATGGATTACCACAAAGTAAATCAAGAGTTAGTGAATTTTGTTATTATACAATATACATTCAACTGATTTGGGCGTTACTTGGTGTAACGATGAAATGTTCATGGTGAAACAAAACCCAGTACTATTCCACAAAGTTTTATTTTAGCTATTAACTAGTACGACGTTTATACCGTCATTATCAAGGGTTAGTCTTGATAATGACGACATAAACGTCGAAACTAGTTGACAGCTAAAATAAAAGTTTTTGGAATAGCATTGGGTTTTGTTTCACCATGAATAAGCAAGCATTATTTTTACTTAGAAATTTGATTATCAAAATATCATTTCATATCAATATGCCTGAATGTTATTTAATATGAAATACAGTAACATTTTACTTTTAAATTTTTCATTATATTTTGATTTTATCATTTAATTACGTTTCTTTCGTGACTTTCAAAATTTTACTGAATGACCTGGTTTTAAAATATTATTTTTCTATTAACATAAGGTAGTAGTGACAAATAAAAGCCATTAATTTTTATTTTCAGTGAATAAAGTTACTGATTAATTGAGATTCCATCATTGAAGAAGAATCTTTTGTTCCACGCGTTATAATCTACATCAAGTCATTGTAATAGGGAAGCTAAACTCAAGGAATTTGTAAAAATGCCATGATAAAAAATTTCTGCAAAACTCTCATTATATTGAAGGATCTGATTTCATTTCCCGTAATGTATGGCACTAGCTAATTCTAATGTGGAAAGTTACCTTTCAAGCAATTCTTCGAGGGGAATTTTACGCAAAATTTTTGAGGATAATTATTTTCTAAGAACTAATTTTTATTTAATTGTATCGTAATTCAAATATCAATTTTGTGTGGAAAATGTACTTCCTAATACGCATTTAACCTTCTAAACACCTATAATTGTTTTTGGAAAAAGAGATGTCCACCTAAAATGTTTAAATACCATTGTTGCTATGGTGAAATAAATCCTGGGTAAGGCCGTAGTCTGGTTTCGTTTACTTTATGGAGATTCCACATTTCAGGGGGTTTACATGCTAGGGAAAGGCTGATGATCATATGTATCAAACGTTTGGTGGGTAAGAGAAATAGGATTACCCTGTACAAATGTTCTCGGTCATTGAAGCTTTGGACTTCAGTTATAAATCTACGTAACCAATATCAAATCCATCGCGTCCTTATTTCATTGCCATTAGTTACGTCACGTCATGCAACTTCTGTGGTTGCTAAGCTGCTGGGTAGACAAAAACCTTGACAAAATTTGGTAAAACATAACTAAAAGGATTGTACTCTTACCTTTTAATACTCTTGGTGCAAATCTTTTTTCTGGGGTATGCTTAAGTTCATCCCGTGCGCGATATACAGAAATCATTGTTTCAATTGTTTGCATTTATATATATGTATACCATCATCAGGCCTGCTTTGTTCTTTTACCTAAAAATCCTGCCATGTGACAATGAATTCCCAGTTCCAAATTCTCCCACTTCTTTGGGTACTATACTTCCCGAGCAACACCGGGTGGCCTGCTTGTAATCAATAAATTTCAAATGACTTCTCTATCACAAATTATGACTATTAAAAAAAAACATTACCACCCTCTTAGTTCAATAGAGTGTACGATACTTTTAGTAAATCTATCTTTAGCCAAAACAAACAAACTGGATTGTTTACCCACGCTTGAACATGCCACGTATAATATATTTTGTCCGTTTGAAGAACACGGTGTGCCTCAAAGCCACAAAAAGTCATCATTTGGCCTTGAGACTTGTCATTTCGAATGCCAATATGATTGTAAATTGAACCCGTTTGTATTCAATTGCCACATATGTCGGAATAATAGGGATTCGTGGTAGTAATACATCTCCTTAGAACATACAATTCATTATTTATGGTGATAGAAATAGGTTTCAAACGACATCAACAATACTGACGGTTGTCAAGGGGAAAGTAAGCCAATAACGCTAATATTTCAGCGTTTTTTTATGTTCTTTTTCTAAATTCACCGTAAATTACGTGAAAAACGAAATTCGATTGCAAGAACAAGAATGTGCATTTTTTTTCTTTCCAATGGTATATGTCTCAACTAAATGTGACCATTATCACTAATTTAAATATGAAAGACATTTTTAAATAAAATAAAAATAAAAAAATTAAATAAAACGAAAAAAGGTCCGCAGTCATTAAAAACGAAGTCTACACGTATTTCTTATGGAAATGACTCAGGGGCAGGGAGAAGAATTAAAAATATGTAGATGACAACATATTCTCAGTCCTACTGAATATACTACACACCAAATTTCATAGAAATCGGTCCAGCCGTTTTGAAGTAGTTTGTCTACAAAAAACCGTGAAACGAGAATTTTACATATTAGATGTACGATAGCATTTTCTGATAGAAAGACACTTCTCAGCACGTTATACGCTTTTAATCCCAAGAACTTTGCCCCTATTTCTAATGCCTAGTTTCGAATTTGAGGTTTTCGAATTTCTAGTCATTTACGACACCTCTATGGATGCTTGACGCAATACCACCACTCCCGGGTCGCCATACGGTAATGGAGACACGGGTCCGGAAAACTTTAATGCCTTACCAAAGGAAGCACTTGGAGGGCACTCCGAAAACCCATTTCGCGGCTTCCGCTCTCACCTTCTCCCGGCGAGGACGAAGTTATTCCGAATCCAGTGGACCCAACACACCTCGCGGTATAAACCTTGAGTTAAAACACTAGCAAGGTAATCCCGTCAAAAAGTAACGGGAATAGATGAAGATGTTTATCACGCGGCTTTTTTTTAATTGATATGCTCGGTATTGATTATCATAGTTAGGTGGAAAACTGATAAATGTCTTAACGTAATAATTCAGCTTCACTTACGCTACTTTTCCTTTGGTAATTACATTTTTACTTTAAAATCGCAGGCTTTCTTCCGATATTTCTACATCTCATGATGGAAACAGATGCGTTTCTATTTCAGTTGCCATGAATATTGTATCTATGAATGGAAAAAACTGTTAAGACATAATCGAAATATGTACCTATTTATTGCATTTGACAACGTAAAAAACATCACGCTAAGGGTAAAATATATACTCATTTTCCAAACCAGGGTAGGTAAAAAATATTGAATTTGAAACATTAATTTTAAAGTTAAATCTTTCAATTCTCAAGGCCGAGTGCTAAATTAATGCGGGTATGACCGTTAGAGCCCAAAATGGCTGGCGATATCCATATGATTAGTACTGCATAATATTTCCTCCAAGCCTTTTACCTCCGGGATTACTCTTTCAAACAGTTTGATTTTCATGGAAATTTGTATGTGCATTTCTTATTAAAGACCCTTACTATTTCTAAAAAAAATACCTTGGGCTTTCAATGTTACGGAAACTTAATTTCGTTTTAATATCACCAAACAATTTTCTATCAACCGTAAAAAATATAAATTTATCGTAAATTATAAAATATCGAAAGCGAGAAAAATGTAAATCTGAAACAATATTTCCCAATACCCATTTTAAAAAGCAGAACTGCTATCGCAAAATTGAACCCGAAAGCATGTTTACAATAAATAATTAATTGCTACATAAAATTTATTATTTTTCCAGGACTTTCATTGTTCATCAAAAATTATATTTATTTTTTTAATATACAATTACCCGACTGGTTCAACTTAATATTTATTGTTTCAGCGAGTTCATTTCAGTTCTTAGCTTTTTCCAGGATGAAAATATGCTATTTAATATAAATAAAATAAGGGATTTCGATGGGCATATTTCCGTGTCATTAAAATATCACTTTAGCCGGACACTCCTTCCTTCCTTTCTCCCTCACCCATTTATCTTACAAAGACACTGATTTATTTTTGATTCGCCTGTGGAATTTTTAAATTAGCTATCATCGCACTGTACTAATAGACGCGGAAACCGTAGACACTCGATGCATTGAAAAGCTTGAATCTACGCGTCACTATGCCAACTTATCCAAAGCCTGAATCACACGATCAATTGTTTCGTCCATCATAGTGATCACTCGAGCGATCCCTTTTCGCGACCTGAAAAGTGATCATTTTTCTGAATCACACGGTCCATCCCGCTGTCCCTTTTCGCATTATTTCCGATATCACAGCTCGTTGTCATAGGACCCGCATCACGAAAATATATAGCGTGTTTATGTTTACCTATGTTGTTCCCATGATTGTCAAACGTTGCGCTGCAATCGCTCCATGCGTTCTGTTTGGCTTATACGGGGTTTCAGTGACGGTTTCAGCGGCAGAAAAAGGGACCAGACGAGAGGTGAAAAAAGTTATGGGAATCCATATCATTGGAGTGATCGCGAAATACAGTTGCGCGCGACGATTATTTACGAATGATCACTCGAGTGATCGCTGGAGTGATCATTCGAAAATGATCGTGTGATTCAGGCTTAATCGATTCCCGATGAAAATCGATCCCGTGTATGCAAAACATTTAATTCAAGGTCAATGGTCATACAAATTGTTTTTTTTTTGCATTTTTTGGCCAAACTGGTAGATTTACGATAAATATTGCTCGACCAAAATTGTAGATCAGGAAAGTATCTACAAAATTGTCTCTGTGCTTTTTTCTCTAAGATTTACCATTTCTGAGAAAAAGTCATTCAAAATTTAGCTGGAGCTGTATTTTCCGTAATGTGCGTGACTATGTTGTTGCTCTCTAAGAACATTATTGGAAATAGTGTGAATTCTACACTTTCGGGATAAGGTGGCCAGTTCGCTGGGCCACCTCGAACTACGAGGATTTTGTTTAAAATATACCGGGACTAGCCTCGGTGATAACTTATACGGGAGTCATCCGCAATGCAAAATCGTGCGAAAGATCCACAGAGAAAAAATGATCCTCCTTGACCAAGATAATATCCACAGGGAAGATTGACGCCTCGGTAGCTTAACTGGTTAAAGCACTCGACCGTAAATCGGGGAATCCCGGCCAAGGCGGATGATTTTTTCTCAGTGTATCTTTCTCAGTGTACGTGAAGATTTTGTTTGGGGGTGTCCGAGGGATCATCTGGGATTCAAACAAGCGACCCCTCGATCAACACCAAAGCGCTCTACCTTCTCGGCTACCGCAGACACCCAACTTTATGAGTCAATTATAGCGTTACATAAAATATCTTTGATCAACCATCTTGCAGCAAAGATTTACCTTCCACGAATATAATGTGTAACGGATATGGTTTGCGCGAATTGAAAAGAAAAAAGAAGGAAGATAGTAACATTTGGGTATTTCCCTACTCATGAAAATTAGCTCTTATCTTAAAATCTTCTCAGCGATAAGAGGAAGTTTTAATAGGATTGGGGCTACAGAAAATTTGCATGCAAACGTATCAAGGTTTTATATTATAAATATTAAGAATGAATAGGTTATTTATGAATCTTTTAACAAAATCCGCTATTGATTTCACTGCTTCGGCTGTTTTAGCAAGTGGATAAAATTTTCATGATTTCTGTTTAAGTAAACATGTAAGGGAAAAGTATGCTGTCAGCGTTATTTTCCTTTAGTGTGCGTTTTTCAACTCAAGTTAGTGCTAATATATTTAAAAAACTGAGAAATTAAGGATGAGAAGAAGCCCACTTTCATTGAGACGCAATTTATATTTAGTGATGCATCATAAATCAACAACAGTAAAACTAACACCCATTCCGGATAAAATCCATATTTTATCACGCGTAGAAAACATTTTCTAAAGCACCTAAAGACAATATCCAATTTTCAAATTGTATTTTCTGTGGAGTGCATTTTTTACCGGTTGGTAATTGGAATAACGTAATGAGAAAGGTACGTTTTGAAACTTTCAAGTGAAAGCAATTAACCTCACGCCTCGGGGTAACTTCCTTAAATAATACTCCCACGATCAAGGTCAAAGTAAACTTCTCCGAAAGGACTAGGGCGTATCGCTGGTCCCTTATTCTCTCCTCACAAGCGACCTTTTAAAAGTTAAGCGCTGAAATTCGCATAAAGAGGACAATCAGTCACGTTTTCGAAAGAGGATCTTTGCCGCATTCAAGGTGCGATGCTTGTCTGGCCCAGTTTTTGAAAGAAAAATGTCTCCCCGGCAGAGCTGGAAATCACAGCCACGGATAAAAGGAGAACCCGAACTCCGAAGAAGCCGCAGCTAATGGATTTCATGGCATTGGGAATATTCTATGCGCACGAGATGCAAAGTTCGAGGAATACCCCATAAACTATAGTGTCCACCTTCATTTCCAAAACTTAATCCATTCTTTCCGGTTTTACCGATTTTCGCTTCATGAAGCGAAAGAGGTTTCCAACATTAGCATCTTGCAGCAGCCTTATCCGGTAAAAATATAAAATAACTTTAGAGGGATACCAAAACTTTCAACACTCTTTCTCTCTTCATTACAGGATTAATTGACTCACAATTCCCTATTCTCACTTTAACTGCTCTCCATTCAAAATGGCTGAAAATTTGTAAAATCTGTGAAACTCATTCTACACCACCAAAACCAAAACTAGTTTCCTTCATCAAAGAAAACGAAATGCATTGATTGCGATTCCCTATCCACCATTAGTGCATTCATAATATACAAATTATTTGGTTTTAGAAATACCAGTTTAGACGAATGGCAATGGTCAATTTTAACCTCATTTGAAAAGGGCCAGATTGGCGCCCATGCGATTCCACTCACGTGACGTGACAGGGACCTAGTTTCTATACTAGTAGATAGGAGTTTTACACTGTCTGAGATTACTAATGCATGCATGAGGCACAGAGCTCAGGGAAACATCTCTTAATAATCACACATTAAATATACCTAAGTTCGGAAAGTTTCCTTCGTTTGATAGGAGAATAATAATCCTTATTTAAGCCAAGCGCTACCTGCTAGCACGGTACTCAGCTACCTACTAGCAGCCTGCATCGTATCAGCGCTCAAAGCCTCGCCCCAAGGTCACCTCACACGCCGACAGCTGGAATCAGAAATACGTCACACAGACTTTTCCCACCATTCCTACTTAGCCGTCGTGTTTTCGCGCGCTTGAAATTTTTCACTTTTCGTTTAATCGCGAAAAATAGATAATGTCATTCGAAAATCTAAGAGCGTGAAATGCGTACTCCAGGAGTTATAATCTTTCGATTTAGGCAATAAAAAAATAATAGGAAACCACCCTATTAGTGATTCACCCCGAAGGACGTAATAGATATTAGAGAAGTATGGTGGCTTATTGGTTGAAACGTTTGCCTATTGATGCACGGGTCTCTGGTTCAAACTTCTGGTGAGCCTTCAGACACCCTAAAGGAAACCCTCAAACAACGAGGTGGTCCAATGTAAGCGACGTCAGGGGGGGAGGGCCTTAACATGACTGAATGAAATTCACACTTGTGAGGTTTATTTCAGGTGGAGATCTGCCCCCACTCATTATAAGCAATCAATCCAAAGCCACATCTTAAAGCAATAATAACTTCATTATTTACCTTTCTTGACGAAAAAGATACTTTCAAGTGTTCTTACGGACTGCACTCTTTAATATTTTATTTAGTATTTCTGTGCATTCTATGATTCATAAATAGCTATAATGAGAAGAAAAACATAAATGTGCTATCATAAAAAAACTAATTTGTATATTAGAATTTTTCACTACTTTTTTATGGTAAACAATATATCCTTTGTTGATAGAGTGAATTTGATGGGTTATTTTTGATTGCGACCTTATCAATTTTGATTTCCTTTTTTGCTCCGTAATTTTTTAAATATATTTCACCTTTTGATCCACATGATGGTATTAGTTTATAACAAAATAGGTATGGTAAAAGCTTTAAATTCACAAGTGCCACCTACGGGTCGATTGTTTCATCCGAACTTTGAGCCTCCTTGTTTTAAGGTATGTTGTGAAAGGTCAGTTTCACTCAGCTTTCTAAATTTATTTTGTAACCCACCGAGAGGGAATATCAAAAATTTATAGCAAAAAAAATGGGAATAATATTGTTCAAAAAATCTTTAGCAATGTGTGAACTCTTTTCTTTAGTCTGTTCGTAACAATTTGGTTGCCAATAATGTGCAATTATAAAAAGTTATAAAATTCCCTCTTCGCCTGATCCTATGACTGTTAAGAATTCAGTTCACTTTAAGTCGGCACTATCGGGGATATTATTTATAAAATTGATTTTGTATTGCATTTCAATATTTTTTCGGCTAATTTGCCACTCTCCTTTCAGACTGCCGGCGCTTCGATCATTTTAGCGCCTGAGATATTAAGTAACAACAACTGGGAATAAAACTGCATCTCTATCCTCTTGTTCCTTTAGATTTATACGTTCTGCATACCCGTAGACAAATACAGTGAAATCATTCTTTTGGGTTGTAATTAAATCCAGCGGTGGAAGCAAAAGTTGATACGTTCAACTCTCTCGAATTAACCACAGTCAATCATCCTTGCAAGGAAATCCTACTCTCAAACATGATTTGAGCAAGTCTCAACTAATGCTTATGACACAGTGGTAGAAATTCAAACGTCCTCATTACTAAGTAATTATGAATCCGTGGAGGAATTTTTTCGTCTGTCGTGCCCGATTTTCTACTTCCATAAACTTCTCCTGGATTAATCAGGCCAATGTTACATCCAGTTTTCCACTGACCACGAAAACTAATTTAATGGTGAATAGCCAAGGGGAAAAAAGCTTTCCGTCAAACTTAGCAGAAATTTTTCAAAAATTTTGTGTCAGTAACTCCTAATAATTGCAGGAGTTTAACTACATGGAAGCAATTCATTTTGATTTTTAAGTGAAACAGGCGATACTGGAGCAACTTTGATAAAGTGCAGAAACTTAGCACAATCCCAATCAGAAATACAAGCATGAGAAAATTAAACAATCACTCAAGATATGTTTTGGAATGGTTTAATAGAAAGCTCACACCATAATTCCGCCTTGTACCTTAGGAATTTCAGTCCACTTTGCATTAAATATTTCACCAAAAAACTGAAAAAAATTGAAGATGAAAGACTTAAGAAAATTCGGAAAAAATAATAATTATATTGTAATGGTTCAACGTCGGTTGCCCGGATGAAAAACCGCGAAAACCACCCATAAATGATAAACCTCCTTAAGTTGCCAGTCAGGACGATTTATCGAAAGATTTAATTTAGCATTACAATAAATGCGGGGGATTCCTGTTCGCAGCTTATTTCGTGGTGAAGAGATCCTAATTGGGGTAAGGCGCGTGACGGATCGGCGGCAGGTGAAGGAAAATAGGTTTCGTAGGAATACCCAAAGAAATGCAAGGACCCTTTCATTCAGCATTCACACAAATATATTCAAAAATAAGAAACATCTTACATGAGATATTTAACCAGATGAGTGAAAATGATTGGGTTAGTGATGAATGGATGAAATAACAAATAATTTATGCACTTGGCATTTGAAATTACCATGAAATAATAATAATAATAAAAATATTTAACAAAAGTCAAAAATATATGCCGTTAAGCGGACTCGTTTCAATTATTAGACTTCGTTACACTCTTTAATATCTGGGAAGTAATAAAGTCTGTCCCAATTGCACATTTAAGTTCCTTTGCTGACTAAGTTTGAGAATCATGAGAGAAATCACTGAGGCGTCGATGAATTTCACAAGGTGCCCTAACAGTGGCGTATTGCTGCATACGGGGACAAGTTCACGGACAGGGGTGGTATCACTGGGGTCAGGGCAATGTAACTTTACGTGACCTGGATGACCACCGGATGACTCCGTTCCTTGGTGCCGTGGTTCGGGCTGGACGCAGGCTCGTCTATTTCTGTGCGGCCTCCTTTTTTCTCGGAGACGGCAATGTGCGCGGCCTGGCTGCCCCTGGAACCTCCTTGGCGACCACCTTCGGATTTCAGAGTGGATCCTCCGACTTGGCTTCCCGTCTTCTACGCCGATCGCTGCCTTTCGCCTCACTTTTTCTCGTAGTGCACAGTCAGCAACACGATTTACAATTCTCTCCTTTTTTCTTCGGTGCGTTCGGCTTTTATACACTCCCATCGGGGAGTGAGGGGGTTCCGATGCACACGCAACACATACACAAAAAAATAGGGGGAAACCTTGGGCCGTTCAACAGGGCTGACCTCCACTCACACCGACTCACTCATCCACTCCACCTTGCATACTTGGGTAGGAAAAAGGGGAGGGGGAGGATGGGAAACGGGTGAGGGCGGTGAACAAGGGAATAAAGGCCAGGGTTGGGACGGCCGCAATCGTCACAATATCTTACTTGGGACAAAATTTGGTAATTTCCATTAAGTCACTGACAAGTCGTAAGTGTATCTGATTGATCTAAATTTCATGAATAAATAAAAATATTTAAAATATATTCCCATAAAAAAGATCATTCACAATGCCTACAGTTTTTGAATGCATAATTTTCGTTGAAATGCATAATAGCTGCCAGGACGAGAAATTTAATATCTCCCAAGAATAATACGAATGCTGTTAATCCTATTCACACAAGAGCAAGAGTTTAAGGTGTAGAATCTTGTGATGTAAGTTAATCTCAGACTAAAGGCGAGAGTAAGATGAAAAAAAGGATAACTTGTCGATGGCAGTAAGATCTCTGACGAAATATTGCGCTTGCCATAATAATGCGAGAAAAAGAATCCTTTGAAATATCAGTGCTTAGGAGCTTGGCCGCGAAAGCATAGCCGTTAATTCGAAAATAGTATATTTGGAAACATGTTCATAAAATCCTAATTATTTGCAATACTACTTAAATAGAACATCTTGTACCCAATTTCGATCTCTTTTCTAACGCATAGTAAAATAAATATGAACACCCTTGGAATAGCAATCACCTTAAAAATGACAGAGTGCCTAAACCATGGTCAGCAGTGGATTTATATTTATCAAAGTGCGGAAATGACCTTTTGTTGTTTATATTTTATCATAGATATATCGCAATTCTACCACGTCAAGCCTGAAACGATTTAATGTTTTTCTTATATTTGATTTAAATTATTCAATAAAGATAGCACAAAAAAATAACAAAATAAAATTCCACAAAACATTTCGGAAGGCGCATTTAGCACAATTTACATATCTTAATGGTTTTCTAGCATTCGTTTTATACGTAGGGGCTTTTTAAGGTCTCATCCTAGCAGTAAATAGAAATTGTGCTATCAAAAACTATGGACATGTACATTATCTCCTTTAATGGAAATGTATCTAGCAACTTTGAACAGCCTTAATTTCTAGTGATATGCAGTGCACAAACTCAATAAATTTAGCCTTAACCGTGGGAAGTCATTGTAATTATGAACTGGAACTAACGTTTCATTTTTAAGAGATATAAATACAGTCCCTCTCACGGATATTTTCCTGTTGGATTATTTAAATCCAGGTCCGAGAACGATTTTACGACGACAATAAATTTAAAAACGATTAACTCCAACGCCATTGACTTTTGGCTGGTGCCTGCTGGAGGTATAATTAAATCAAGCTTTATTTCCTGAATAAACAAATGAGAAATGTAAATATGATTTATTCAAGCATCAATAATTAAAATTAATCCCGGAAGAGAAACCTTTTAGGCTCATTCCGTGTCATTAAAAAAAAAAGCATTAATCGTTTATTCATACCAAAAAAGAATTGACGCGGCGCAATTTCATGCATGCTAATTTATTTGTCCAGTCGTTCGATAAAGAAATAATTTTACGCATGTTTTTATACAATTATCGCTCTTTTTTGCAGCTCCATTTCCCTCGGCTAAAGTTGAAATAGATGAGTAGACGATCAGCTAGTTTGAAAGTTCATCTCTCTTTTTTACTGACAACAGCAATGAAAGTTTGGGCAGAAAAGCAAACGTGAAATAAATACTAACCAAATCAGTAATTACCGATTTAACAAAATCTCTTCAACATAAAAATAAATCACTTTAGTACCACCTTGCATTAGAGGTTAAGTTAAAAAAATCCAAATTATATAACAAGGCCGTTTTTAAGACAAAATAGTCAGGTCGACTATCCAAATATACCTGAAAGAGCTGGAAACCCGTGATTAAATGCCGCCAGCATCACACTTGGACGCAATCGCGGAAATATGAAGACGTTTTACTTCCACACATATTCTATGGTTTATAGGCTTTCTCTGCATCCCTAGTCATAGAGATGCTGCCCGCATGCTGCGCATAAATTTTCTCCAAGCATCATAGTTACAATCTTACTGCCATATCCCTGTAATCCCTGATCTGAACCGTCTCCAATTCCGTACATATTTCGAACAAATGAGAAATGTGAATATAATTAATTCAAGTAAAATCAACTGATTTGGGCGTTACTTGGTGTAACGATGAAATATTCATGGTGAAACAAAACTCAGTACTATTCCACAAACTTTTATTTTAACAGCTCTAACAACTGGTAACAACTCTAATTCCCTTGAATTTTTTTACCCACCTTAAAAAGGATTTAAACAAAAATATATCGTTTCCTGGCAGTTGGGAGTTCAATGTGAGATTCATTCCAATGCGTTTGAAATGTAACAGACGATGAAACTCTGATACGAAGCCCTATCTTGATCTAGCCGCAATATACATTCCCATCCCTTCCAGCTACAGCAACCTTTGGGGCATACTAGATTAATCACCAGTTTCCTACCTCCACGGTTGATCTCAGAATTGGGAAGACGAGAAAACGGTGTATCATCCGAGTCTAGCGTCTCAATGGTTAATTTGAGTTGATCGCGATGCTTATTATGGAAAGACAAGCGGAAACGTCTGTATGAGACCGTGGGCGTATTTGGCGACGGGCCTCCTCAGGCGACCTGGAAGCCAGGCAATTTGTGATATACATAAAAGGATTCCCCCATTGACAAGGATACAAATTTAACCAATCTTCTATGCCATATTTGAACTTGAGAGACCTACGGAAATCGTAGAAAATTGACTGGGAAAATTGAGGTGATTTTGACACTAGGTATAAATTATTATTTAAGAAACGTAGTTCGAAGGATATTTTTAATGAATTACTGAGAAAAGAAGGGAAATTTGCAAAAGATAGCCTTTTTGCCATGCTCCTCGTAGCAGCTTGGGCATTTCTTTCCATTATTCAAGAAATTAATATTTTTAATTTCACTAATTCGTGTGTTCAAATGAAAATTGACAATGGGAAAAAATTATTTAAACTATACAATACAAAACCATTTTGTCCAAATCAGTCATTTAAAAAAACTAAAAAATATTTGGTATTCAATAATAAGAAGTTTAGAAAATTCCCCATAAAATATTCTGAGTAAATCATATAAAATATTTTTAACTAAATTTTAAATTAATTTTTGTTCAGTACGGCTAGAAAAACATTGATTTACTGAATTATTTTTTTATAAATATAAAATTGCAACATAAAAAAATTATAAGTATAGTTTACTTCAATGTTAGTATGCTACACGAATTGCTTATAATTAACACGAATAGAGAAAGATTAACAGTAGAAATTGATGTTGGACTTTTCTAGAAAAATCATTTAACCTCGCACAATGTCGCAGGACTTTAAAATGTTTCCCACGTGCTTAAAAAACTTTTTAGAAAAACTGAAGAGCAACATTCTTCTACGAAGCAATGAACCACTACGACGTCTTTCCCTTAAAACGCATGCGAGCGATGCAGTTGATTGAAAACTTTTTTCAGTCACTCACTTCAAAGTCGTATTTGCACGGCTCGGATAGAAAAAATTGCAACCAAAGCCAAATAAATATAAATGTATAATATGCTGATACTTTGAGATTGTGACTGTTGCATTTCACCAAGAAAACGTTCACCTTTGCATTAAATATGCATGCGCTTGCGTTCTTTTATATGACGCAGATAACATCCGGGCACATTTGGATACGACGCCGGCTTCCTCCGCCTGATTTATAGCCTTATCCACCCAGTGAATTTCCTCGCGTACTCGAATGAACTTTCCGTATTTCATTTCCCGCGCAGTTGAGGAATGAGGGTGAACGTGAAAGGTTAGGGTGTTTGCCCATATATTTCTCGATTTTCGCGGAGGAAGATAAACCCACCTGATGATGGGTGGGCACCGGCTTTTTGGCTGCTGACGAAGCTTATTCCCGGTTTCCAAGTGATTTACAGGAATATAGCTCAAAAGTTTTAAAGATGAAAGACCTATGAATGAATACACTATAAAAACAAAGATGGTCACGAATGCACCTTGCGTTCAACGATTTATTTTACCCACCTGATGGTGGGTGAGCACCGGCTTTTTGGCTTCTGACGAAGCTTATTCCCGGTTTCCTTGTGATTTAAAGGAATATAGCTCAAAAATGTTTAAAGACGAAAGACCTATGAATGAATGCACTATAAAAACAAAGATGCCACGAATGCACCTTGCGTTCGCTTTATTTTTAGAATGAAATTCATCAAATTTAGCAAATCATACAATGTGATAAATGTCAAACTAAGGCAAATGATATTGATGTAAAAGCAGCATTTTAATCAGAATGAAATGTAGTGGCGAATCTATGGGGGCCCAATTTATACTAGATAGAATGGTAATTTTTTCCGACCCCCACTACTGCTGGAATTTTAACCCCCACTTAGCCCACCCCTCCTTGTCCCTATCCTGGATCCGCCACTGATAATATGTAGGGAAGCATGATAATTTTCTACGCTTATCACACTTTAGAAAATCTACGTGTCTTGCAGTAAGCCGGTTTCTAGTCACATGTGACTTTAATTTAAGTAATTTTTAAGAAATAAATGTCGAAATGTTTAAAGACAAAAGACGCACGAATGAATTTACTGACATAAAAGAGGATGAAAGATTTCGTGCTTTACGGGTGAATAGACTGAGTGAAGAGTTCTCGGGATAGCCACTGGGTCAGGAACTGAATAACTGCAGACGTTTCGATGCCCGACTCGGCTACCCGGATGCCCGACTCAGGGCTGTGAGTGTCGAGTGAGAAATGGATTGAAGGATTGGTAGGATTGAAGATACGGAACATTTACCAAGTCCCATGTGGGTTCAGAAAGATATACATTGGTGAGACGGGCCGCACTATAGATACGCGGCTCAAGGAACACAAGCGCCACCTCCGCCTCGGACAGCCCGAAAAGTCAGCCATCGCAGAGCATTGGATGGAATGCAGAAATACAATTAAATTCACTCAACGAAGAGTGTATTGAAATTAGACTGGCCAAGAATACCGTCAACAAAGATTACGGATATGCTTTGAGCAACACTTGGAAACCTGTGCTCAAACTATCCAAAAGGCTAGGAAAAACTATCACCAACACGCCAGCCAATCAGAGCGCGCCGCTGACGACAGCCAATCAGCAGTCACCTGACCACCAGAGTGAATGTATATAAGCGTATATAAGCAAGTTAAATTTCACACTCAACAGAAGACCCTGCGCCGGAACTGGTCAAACCGAAGATCTTCCTCCGAAGGAACAAAAGAACGCGGTCTCGTAACGGGATTTACGGCCTCAACACAGGAGGCTTTTACATGGAATAAGTCCCTTGGCAATGTGGAACCCAAAGCGATTCATACTCTGAAGGGCCCAGGAGTGCTGAGCTGATTAATACCAATATAAGATTGGTATGACCCGACGGCGATCCCGAGAACTCTTCACTAAATAAAAGGGATGAGAGGACCAAACCAAGAAATTAACCACACCAGTATAAATACAAAATTACACACTCGCAAACATTTGAGAAAGTGGGGGTGGAAGGTAGGGTGGAAGGAGGGAGGGTTGGGAATTTTAAACTGATCGTTAGTCTGGGGTGAGGTAGGGAATGAGGTAGGGGGGATGGTGACTATTTTCAGGTTTCCCCTCCCCTAGACCAACGGTCAGTTTAAAATTCCCAACCCTCCCTCCTTCCACCCCCACTTTCTCAAATATTTGCGAGTGTGTAATTTTGTATTTATACTGGTATGGTTAATTTCTTGGTTTAGTCTTGATAATGCTGCAGTGCAGCGAAATATGTCGACTGTAGTTTAATAAATTTTATGTGGAAAGTGCAAAATGTTTCACTTCATATCTCATAATGGATCTCCACAAAGTATCTGCCTCATCAATCCAATTCATAATATTAATCAAATTGGGTAAAATGGATTAAACTATAAATTTCTCTGAGCTCTGTGGGGGGGTTATCCCCAAAATCCTCCCCTCGCTGCGCCACTGCAAAGAAGATTGCGAATGCACCTTACCCTCTAAGTTTTATTTTATGAAAGACATTAATAAAATTTTGCAAATATATTCCATACATTCCGAATATTTCCAAACATTGTCTAAGGCAAATGATAGTGATGTAAAAGCAGCATTTTAATCAGAATAGTGACCAAAAATAATTGGCTGTATTATACACTATGCAGGGAAGCCAAATAAATTTTTACGCTAACTACACTGTATAACGTATATAAATACAAAAGCCTACGTGTCTTGAACTAGCTAGTTTCCAGCCACTTGTGATTTAAAGGACTATATCTTGAAATTCATGTAGGATAAAAAGCACTTCAATTTTTGACATGCATTTGGAATATGGTATAGAAGGAAATGGCGCTCAACGAAATACACTTATTCATTTTATCAATCATATTCAAACGTCAATATGCCGCATGGCCTTACAAAATTCCATTTTGAAATACAACCAAATTAATGCGAAAAATTATTTGGCAATGATTCCCGAGCACGGAAGTAACATTTCACAAAGTTATTACAAAAGGTATTGCATCGGTTTCTGAAGTCGTTTTTTTTTTTTAATTCAAATCCTACGTTCTTAAAAACAATTCCATTTTGTAATTCTGATGACATATTTAATCGTTATAAGTGATTAGTAACTTAGCATTTTGTAACTTGAAAAACATCAAGCGAGTATTCATATTCCTCCTTTAAAATCGCAGTATGTCCTCAGTTACTGACTTACACAATATGTTTTCATTTTTCAAGGTCACATTTGGGTGGCCACAGCCTATATCTACAAGAATTGAAAGCACTCATAGATATGGTTAAAAGTAAATGTACAAATTTACGTTGGATTTGTTGATGCCCTGGCGACAATGACAGATGCAGCCATCGAAACGTTGGCCTACAATGCACTCACCCGGTGGAAAACCCGAGAATACTTTACAAGCATCATACGCCGGGAAAGAAAAGGTGATATTAGTCGGATTATAACCTTCTATGTTATTCAGGTGTGTGTGTACATAAATATATATATGTTTTAGTATTATATTTGTAGATATTGGTCCCTGTTACAAGTACAAATAATAGAATAAATAAATAGAGATACAGATTGCGATAAGCAAAGAAAGAAGGCCTAAACGGACATTATGGGGTGAATGCTATATTATTTATTTATTTCCCCACTCCCACTCAAACAGCCCAGAACGGCCTATACAACGGGCGTTACAGCATTAAAAATAGAACATCGCAAACACCCATGCCCTAGAAAGGGACCTCCTACCCAGGCCGAATTCGAACCCACGACATACGGATTGGCGGGCGAGGACTTTGCCCCACCGCCACCGAGGCCGGCGATACAGAAAATGACGCTTACAAAACCAAATTTAGTGTCACTGATTAATTATTTTAATAATTTACTAGGAAAAAGAAATTCGGCCCCTACTTTCACTTGCCTTTGCCCCTGAAATTATCATCAATTTATTATGTGGTGAATTTAATTATGAACGCCTGTCACTATTGCCCCATTGGTATGAACATGTACGATGTATCGTATCAATAATTTTCTAATTTTCTACTGGTTTCGGAATTCCCACTCTCATAGGATACGTTGTATATTTATAGAATAACGGAGTCCTGAGTTTTTTCATTAATCACTCATGTTTAACCAATTTTCCATAGAAAGCTATTAAAAATACAATTTTTTATGAGATTAATCAAATTAATTATTTTTGATACAGAAAAGACGCCTATAAAACCAAATTTAGCGTCGTTGATTAATTATTTTAATAATTTACCGGGGAAAAGAAATTCGGCCCATACTTTCGCTTGTCTTTGCCCCTGAAATTATCATCCACGACCCGAAAACTTCTGGACTAAACCTTCGTGGCTCAAAATGAGTTAATTCTTTTTATCCCTTCTTCTTAAGCCGAATTTAATCTCCAGTATTAAGGAGAGATGATCAAGAGTTTCTTGAAGCGCGAAAACTAATTTGAAACTCACTTGCCGTACCACTGCCACCCGACGAGTTTTTTAAGATATTAAATATAATTTTTTTCACAAAATGTTTTACCTACATATAAAGATCTAGTCCCGATGCGATCTTAAAGGATGTGAAAATGGATAAAAAGTCAGTCGGTTATGTTATCGTAGTGAACATCATATAAAAATTAAATTTTATCCTGAAAAATGCCCAAGCATAACGCAGGTACAATTGTAATTGTTTTTGTTAAAGATTTTTCATGAATTCGATTTTGGTTAATCAAATTTCTGGAATTCCTATGTTTAATAACTGGAAAAGTTTCCCATTATTTCTCCTCGAAATTATCAAAACTTAGCAGATATTCAAAAGACATGAAGGTATTCAGCCCCCACTGAAGTATTTCTAGACCCATCATTTCTCGATTCCAACAGCTCAAATCCAAGTAGCTACCTCATTCATATGAAACTATGAGTGATATATGATATATTAAAGATATATTTCGCGATATTCTTTTTAATGGCGCAACTATTCCATTGCAATATTAGCTATTTGTTCTAACACTAAATGGAAATTAAAATTGGTCGGCATTTCGAGGAAGCGACCGATACTTAAGTTCATTCACAGAATGGGGGGGAGTTCATTCACAGAAAGTATGGAAGGATGGGTGGGGAGAAAACCGGCGACGGTATTAGCCTGCTCTCAACAAGAGACCATTGGTTAACGTCACATCCGACGGAGGAAGTTTTGTCTCTAAAAAGACTAACAAAAAGCATTCAAGCAGGAATCGGGCAGTCAGAAAAATTTCTGCCTACACCGGGGTTTCAACTCGGACCAACTGGGTAGGAAGTGAACTTTAACCACCACGTCAATCCATTCACCGAAAATAAATTCTAAACACATCATATTGGAACAGGTTTCTTTCCTGAAGGAACACAATAATTTTTCCATATCTATTGGGTTGTGACACATAATTATTTTAAATATTTTTAATAGGGATGGTGAGTAGTAACTTTTGACCTCGATTCGAGTATCGAGTCGAGTTGAAAACTACTCGCGAGTATCAACTCGAGTCGAGTATGGTAACTCCTGAACTAGGCAATACAACAAAGCACGCTCCAACATATTCTCATTTTTTTCAATCCCCTTGCAAATTTTCTACTTTGAAAGCTTACCTTGATATAAAAAGGAAAATATAACGAGGAACGTTGATAGTAATTGAGTCACAATTAGGAGTGTAAAATGAAAATTAAACTGTCGTAAACAGTTCCATAATCACAATTGAAATGAATTAACCTCTAGCAATATGTCATCAATGTATGTATCCAAACTGCTCAGAAGAACACTCAATAAAGATATTTGTACACTTTTAATTGAGTGTTTGAAAGCCAAGGGGTACAAGTGATTTCTCTTTTCTATACAGAGTTAGGTACAGAAAACAAACAATGAGATGTGTAGTAGTGCATTTAATTTTCCACTAGATGTCAGCACAGAACAGAGATTCACTTGCAGAAAAGTTTCTCAGGTTTTCCATCGGTTGGTGTCGTCCATATCTCCCGACGTTTCGATACGCGACTTGCTGATCATCCTCAGGGGATCTTCCGAATGATCTCGCGGATCGAAACGTCGGGAGACATGGACGACATCAACCTGTGGAAAACCCGAGAAACTTTTCTGCAACTGATACGCCGGGAAAGCCTAAGATCAGAGACTCACTTGTGTCCCTTGGCAACCAGGTTTTTGCGTCTTTATTCTAAAAATTAAATTTACCTAACTCTGTCGAGAAAAAAAAACACTTGTACCCCTTGGCTTCCTACCCATTTATTTAAGATTGTATACGTAAATGTTTCATGTAATATTTGATCCTTTCGAATTCTCATGCAGAAAAACCAATTGTTCTAAATGCTCAGGCAGCAGGTTCTGACGTCTCCGCGTCACAGTATTATTGCCTGCAGAAAAATGTCTTCCGCAACGCACTTGTGTAGCTGGACAAGTGCTTTCTTTCCAAAGTTGCAAGGTTTGGGAACCTTGGGAAGCCTTATTAAAAGTTACACCAACGATTTATATGGATCTTGAATACTCATGGAAATATAGTGGACGAAGCGAACGAACTATGGAAATTAGCTTAAGCTTTGTAGGTTACAAAAGAATTTTTCTTTATTTCTTACTACGTTTAATCGACTATAGACTGTTTTCTGTCAGTTCGAAAGGGAAACTAAACGCAAGAAAGGAATAAACAAATATTAACATTGGACGTATTTAGAGCTCAATAAGGCTACGAGAAGGTACTATTTGTGATCTCAAACACCTGGAGAAACCAGCATTGGCCGCTGAAACGTGGAAGTTGCATTTTTCCATTGAAATCCTAACAATTTTTACGTATTCCATCGGCGTTTGAGATAAGAAAGCGGTGGCGTAACTGGGCATATGCTTTGGGGGGGGATGGGATTGCATGACGTGGCTAGATCCCTACCCCCCAGGCAACAGGGGTAAGGGGAATTTTTTGAAAAACTGCATGCTTGAAAATAGATTTTACCTCATTTTGGCGCTAAAAAGTTAACTTTAAGCAGATGCAGTTATTATATGTCAGAACTAGACAATAGTTACATATATATATTTTTTCTCTGAGGCTTTGGGGGGGGGGGGCTATCCCATCATCCCCCACCATAGTTACGCCACTGGAAGAAAGTATGTTAGGCATAAAAGTATCACATAAGAAAGTATGAGCAATGCTGTGGTCCACTCCGATTACTCCGAATACGTCGCCAGGGCGGAAGACGGTTGGACGCCGCGGCTGATGAAAAGGTATTGGGCATCCACGGTGACTACTATAGTGGTTGACTGCTACGAATTTAAAAGCTTAAACTCCTAGGCCAAGGCATTAGAACGACTTTATAAACGATGTTACTACACGAGTTTCATGATAGCGCTTTCTGTCGGCAGATTTCTTAACTAGCCTCGACAGCTCCATAACTGAAACTACTCGACTCGACATTCGTAATACTACTCGAATCACTCGAGTCGAATACCAACTACTCGACTAGACTCGAATTTTCGAGTACTCTCACATCCCTAGTTTTTAAGCATTATTGCTTCTTTGTAGAGCGTATAATATATCAAACAATTATTTATTAATCTACTGCCCGTACCAAATTATTGATACTCGAGTTTTAACGCTTAAAAAGAACATAACCTTTAACCTATTTTCATGCAAATTAGGGTCATTACTCTCCTTTTTATATTGAAAATTTCTTGATGAGGTTAAAAATTTTGTACCTCACTGAGTAAATATACATATTAGTGAATAAACTAGTTAAGCACTGGTTTTTTATAGCCTTTTTCAGCAAACCTCAACTTTAATCATTCGTCAACGGTAAATGCGCATTAAAATATGTTATTTAATGTAAAATTAAAATATGTAATGTAGTAAGGTTCTTTTGGCATTAATATAAAGTTTCATGTGCCTCCCGCACTTATAAAAATTGTTATTTTATTTTTTATGAAACAATATTTTCGTAGCAACGGTTACCCATGCGAGGTTAATTTTGGCACTGTTGCAAGGCAATACGTGATACGTAAATTATTTAGTTAATCTTCCGAATCTTTTTACATACGCTATCGATTGTTTAAAAAGTATGCGTTGATTATATAACGATTTCATTTTTTACGCGAGATGATGAGCACCAATTGGTAAAAACAGCCGGTAACAATAGCCATTGTCGCACCCATTGCCTTTCCCCCGGTGACGTGTAAGATCTTGAATTTTTCTTGCCATGACTTGCAATATCGCTACGTAATTGCAGAGCGTCTGTTAATTCAATTAGGTAAATAATCAAGTATCCAGGTACTTCGTGTGCCCATGTATTCGTCTGGGCTAACGAGAACCTAGAAGGCTATATAAATACTCAAATGAGTAGACACTTACCTTACCTTCTCAGACAGATCTTTTAACGCTACCGGGAACACTGAATTTATATATACGAAGCACAAACAACACGCGTGCCCGATTGAATACCACTCCTTAACGATTAAATCGCTAGATTACTCGAATAAGCAGACGAAAACGTGGTTACTCGAGTACTTGTATGTGTAATCTATTATCTATATGGATACTCAGAAGCCTGCATTCCCATACATTTGGATTTCTCCTACGCCAAAGAGCCACTCAACCTGATAAGAATGGAGAAGTAATCCCTCGTATTGTCGGCTATGATTTTTCAATAAGGTGGTAGGGACTCTGTGCCTCATGCATGAATTAGTCATCTCAGACGATGTAAAACTCCGATATAGGTACTCGTATAGCGTCTAGATCCCTGTGACGTCACGTAGAGTGGCATCGTATGGGCGCTAATATGGCCTTTTTCAAATTTCTAAAACCAAATAATTTGTATGCTATGAATACACTAATGGTGGGCAACGAATCCCAATCAATGCCTTTCGTTTTCAATTTGATGAAGGAAACTACCCTATTGAAAACCTCCCGACACACAATTTTTACTCCGGAAAAGCACTGAGTCTCTTATCTTCTCCAGGCCCAGTGTATCATATATGATACATCTGGTTTTTTATCATTTCCTGATCTAAGAGTGTCTCCAAGGAGAGAGCTCTGCTTGTATCACATTCTCTATATTCTGCGCTTTAAAATACTCAGCTGTTTTCCATCTCTCTCTTGAGTCTCAAGTGCTGTTGATGACGAAAGATTCCAGTTGTGATATTATTCTACAATTAGTTGCATCAAGAAAGGTGAGTGCGATTTATTGATACTATTTACTTCATTTCAATAACGTGACCTTATATAACGTCGATACTATATATATGCAATGTTACTTTCTGCATAAAATCCTTTTCTTGTCTAAAATTGCTGCATTTTTTAAGTGTCATAAGTGATACGTAAATTATTGCTAATTGATATATGCTAAATATTTAACAATTTTTAAGCAAATTAATATTTTTCAGTTGCTTGCAGAGGAAAAAAGGAAATAATATCCAAGAAGTGGCTACATGCTATTTGGTTATTTTTATTCTTCGTTATTAAATATTGAAAAGAACTCCTAGATAACGAAAAGCACACACAAGGAACTGGTCATGATGTATATAATAACCTCCGACTTGAACCATGGATCGGAGAAGAAACTTTTAGGGAACACACAGTTTTTTCGTGGAAACGAACGCCCAAACCTTGATCAAGCCCCCAATGTCCTCAGGAAAGTAACGTAGTGTAGGTCCTCAGAAACCCAAACTCGCCAAAACCCAATATTCTCCGGCCATAACTCCCTTTCCCAATCTAAAGAGCGGACTTCTCCGAACTCTGGTTCCTCTTCTCATTCCCGTTTGCTGATTTTTTTACAAACTTTCCCTTTCCTCTTCCGAGTTGGCCACATTATTCAGGGGTCGCAGTGGACGCCAAGGGTTTCGGGAGAACGTGAATACCCCTCCTCTACTTCTCCTCCATACCATTCCCTCATCCAATATCTATAATCCTCCGCTAAAACGGAACTCCCCTCTGGTATATCCTTTTTCATCACGATCCACTGTAGCTCTGTATACTTCCTTCCTTAAGATGCCCTCCCATAACTTCCTTGGCCAGCAATACATTTGCATCAGAGCGTTGACCAAATGGTTCCCAACACAGCGGATGAGCGCCCTGGGAGGTACGTGAGGCATTGGTCCACGGGCAACCGAATCTTTATTGGTGCCAGATTATGCATGACAAAATAATTAAGCACTGCAAGAACAAGTGAGTTTGTACGCAGTCACGCGCACGGGTGCAAAGTTAAATACACCAAAGGATGAAGTTCGCCATAAAAAAACATTTGACTTAGCCGGGATTCGAACCCGGATCTCCCAATTGCCGGTCAGGCGTGTTAAGCAGTTCCATCACGAAGCCATTTTTTCAGAGTGAACTTCGGGGTGGGTTTTACCGAACGAGATGTTGACGTCACAAGTCCACACTGTAGCACATGTGGCGAAGGTCGTGCTTACTAAGCCACTGTCGGGGTGAAAAACCCTTATTTTGTCGTTGGTCTGCGACGACGAATTGCAAAGCACTGCAGGAACAAGTGACTTTGTACGCAGTCACGCGCACGGGTGCTAAGTTAAATACACCAAAGGATGATGTTCGCGATGAAAAAATATTTAGCTTCGGGATTCGAACTCGGATCTCCCTATTGCCGGTCAGGTGTGTTAACCAGTTCCTTCTCCGGGTTCGAGTCCCGGCTAAGTCAAATATTTTTTCATGGCGAACTTCATCCTTTGATGTATTTAAAATATTTATTGATTATTACAGGAGTATTTCATTTAAAGCCCACTTAAACTAAAAATAAAATCTGATAAACCATGAAGTACTTAATTTCCATAAGCATTAATAATTTAACAGTATTTTTAGACTTGTACGAATACATTTGAATCCACAAACTGAATGCACGCCAGGAAAATCATCATACGCGGTGGACATTTATAGAGATAATTATCTTAATTATTTTTTTTCTGATAAAAATTGAAATTAATTATGAGTCAACTGTATCATTCCCATCACGATCCACTCCGGCTGTAAATAATATCAACCCTCCCATTATCCTCAACTAATAGATCCATAAAATGAATAAAATAATACATAAGTATAATACATATTATAAAATATTATTAGATAAAATGGCATTGAATTCACTGTGCTGCTGTGCATGGCCTAAAAGTTAACGCATAAGAAAGTTGAAAGGTGAGCCTATGCACCCCATTCTACGGTATTGGCAGCAGAGCTCCTATATGTATTCTATCGTGAATTGGAGGTTTATTACGAAAAATGTATACATCAGATTATTTTTGCAAAAAAAGCAAGTAGGTATCCAATTTTGATGTGAACATTTTGATATAAAAGAGAAATTTTAATGAAACTTTGTTACATGAGAGTAAGTGAATGATATCAATCCTAAGTAATAATTTATGTCCTGTAATTATGTGAAATAATATAATATATTTTCTAAGTATAGCTTTAATAAATTAGATTGAATGACATTCAGATGATCAGTAAGACAATCACTTTTTCCCTTACGTATTACGGCTTACAGAGAAGACAGTTGAAAATTTTTCCTCCTAGATCTCATTGAGAGACTTGTCAAGCAATCTGCATTTGAGGAAATTTCACGCATAAAGACTTCACTGAGGCAATGAAGTCTGTTTTCTGCTCCGTTGAGTGGAAAATAGGTCCAAAAAGAGATTTCTCTCATTTCACATGGCTCGCTCCATGTGGTGGTCAAAACGAAAAAAAAACGCTTCGGAGAATTGGAATGAATGACCGTGAGATTGAGACTACTCATCCACATTATGTTCTCATTCCAGGAACTTCGCAACTGCGAAACGATCTATTAGCCCTTAACCTTTAGCAAAGGAAAAAGGTTAATCAAATCAAAATCCAGTTAACTTTTTCAAACGAATAAATCAACCACTGTCATGGAGCTAATTATCTGATTCGAATACACTTTCTTATGGGCGTTTGAAATATAAGACTAAAATACATAAAATATTTGTTTTTACGCTTACGAAAGATATAATGCTAGGTTGTGTGATATTTAGATGTAATTATTTAAAACATAACATTATACTCATAGTAATATTCATACGATAGCTCCTTCATCCTGCGTCAAAGGAAGACATACATGTATGTGGATAAATTAACTACCGTGAAGAAATGCATTGTAAAAATCAATCCGAAAGACACGCAGAAATAACTATGAACCATATCCTTTTCACCACAGTTATACAAGATATAAATCCAATTCGACAAAAATACATGCCCACATTTATAAATAAATCATATTTTAACATATGATCATATTAGTACCGTTCGATGTAACATACTTTTATGCTCTTTGGAGCAATATATATTGCTCCAAGCATTGATTTTAGACGCGTTCATGCTCTAGTTCTTCCAACTTTAAATGTTGACAAGATATTTTTTTAGATAAAAACGCAAGATATATCTTTCCATACTATCACGTACATTTTAAGTTAGGGTACACCTAAGACAAGAGTATATTTTAAGAATATATTTTAAGGCATTCACTGTGGAGTTCAAGTAGAATCGGAAACGAAAAAGTGTATGGTAACTATTCACTTCATTTTCTTACATTAGATTGATGGCATCATTATTTTAGTCAAGTGGAAAATGACACAGAGTAAGAATATCAGTCTCGTTAAATTGTTTTAAAAAGATGAAAATTTATATTTGATTAAGCAGAAGATGCTATCATTTAAATATTATACCGTATATATCAATGCAAAAAGAAAAGATAAAACTACTTGGGAAGTTTTCCTTTATTATAATAATTCTTCATCTTCTTGAACATGAAACAACCATCTTTATTTCTCAACAAGAAGTATCCAACTAACGAACAACTCAAAAATTTAATCTAAACACTAAGTTGTTATTTAGCGTTAGGTCTGCCAACAAGGAGTGGCAACACGACCATGATTTCCAGTATCAAAAAAGCTGCAATAATGAATTGCTTTTTCGCCCTGTTCACTAAGCATCACTATAATATAAAACCCACATCCGACCATTGATTGACTGATCCATACAAATTTTTGAAACACACGAGGTGCGATAAAAAGTCATAGATTTGATCCCTTGAAAAATCTTCTAGAACCCTAAGAAGAATTGTCATAATACTAAATTTTCTATCTATTACAGTGTTGCCAACTGCCTATATGTCTCTACTTTTTGGGAGAATTTGGGGTAGAAAAAATGATGACAATGAGGAATTTGAACATCGCGGAGATGATATCATGGCAGCAATGTCATTGTGGCAGCCATAAGTCCATACTTAGCAACAGTCAGAAATTCTGGAAGCCAAGGACTTTTTCATATCCCAGGGATTCATTTAAATTAGTTAAGATATCACCGAAAAAACGATCAAGGAACAAAAAGCAGTCAAAAATTGTAAGAATTGGCAGAGTACCAGAAAATTTAGCAGTCCTTTCGGGTTGGGGGCAGGTACTCCTTAGCGAGCGAAAGCGAGTATTAGTATTCAGGTTGTTCCATAGTAACTCCATATTTACTGAGCAATGAAAACGAAAACATATTTTTGAATGAACTTCGCAGTTAACATGAAAACGGTTTTTCTACGATATCTAGACTTTTCAATGTTTTACTTCATTCTGTGGATTTGTGTGGACTTTAAATAATTAAGGTTGGACGAAAATGCGCGATTAGAATTGCCGGATAAAATTTACCTTAAACCTATATTAAACGAGAGCTTTGGGTAACGATAGGATTGGGATAGAATACGATCAACAATACGATTGCGCAATCTCACACATTTTGAAATTAATTGTTTAAGACAATTCTAATCGCACATTTTCGTCCAGCCTTAAGTATTCAATGTCATTAACAATCCGGAATATTAAATAAAATGTTGAAAAGGCTGAATAACAAAGAAAATCTGTAGCTGGTAATTGCATAGTGTATTTTTTTATGTCTGCGTTGCCATAGTGCAGTAACTAAGGAGTTTCGATTGGTTTTAGGACAAAAATATGCTTAAAATTGTCTTGCAATCTCCCCCATTTTGAGAATAATTGTTTCAGAAAATTAATATCAAATTATGGATATTTGTATTTAATATAAATATAGGATAAAAATGCTTAAAATTGTCTTGCAATATTCCCCATTTTAGATTAATTGTTTCAAGCAATTAATATCGCACATATTCGTCCAAACTTAATCATCATGTCATTAATAGCCAGGGTAATAAATTTAATGTCGAAAAGGTTGGATACTCAAGAAAAACCGTGTTTGCGCTGCAATACCCCTGTAGTTCAGAAATTTTTACCCTATGTTTATGGACAAAGAATGCTAAAACATTTCTCTCCAACCGCCTCCTGAAGTATTGCAGATTCATCGTGAAAAACGCTGAATAACGCATTCGGTTGTGACAGAAATTCCTCCAACAACAATCCGCTTTCCCGTTGAGATTCTGGTCCCTTGGCTTTGAAAGACAATACTCAAGCAATCACAAGATCCAAATCCCTACATGCGAGATTAAGCGTGCGATCCTCTTCGCATGGATTTACGACCAGTCACCATAGATACATCTTCCATCGATTTAATCCATTAAGTCTCTCTCCCAGACGGCGTTCATCTCCCAGATTCCAATTAAGCCTGCAAGAGATCAATTTAATTCTTTAGGGCCTATTTCTCTCAGGGCATTCAGGTTGTTCCAAAATTATATACCTTAAAGGAATTACAAATGCAATTAGCTCTTATATTACCTATGATTTGAGGCATAAATATCTATTAAGTTACCAATTCATTTCGTAAGGGCATTTTAATTTAGGGTCTTGAAATGTAGATTACTCAAATGTAGGTTCGATTGTTTTCTGATTTCATTCACCAACTTACGCAATATCAGATACTTGTAGTCGATACAGTTATACAAATATACTTTTT
Organism: Ischnura elegans; assembly: GCF_921293095.1. Lineage (NCBI taxonomy): Eukaryota > Metazoa > Arthropoda > Insecta > Odonata > Coenagrionidae > Ischnura > Ischnura elegans. Next base: position 91,312,197 of record NC_060255.1, on the reverse strand, counting down.
CGATGCAAAACTGTACTTGTTCAAGCGTGATTCCAGCTAAATTAGCGCCTAAATTGCTGAAATGTGTACTACTAATTGTAAGAATGAATTTTACTAAAATGTTCCAAAACCGATTAGTTGTCACATAAAAGAAGTATAACACTGGATTTTAAACCAAAAGTTTTCGAAAAACTAATTTTTGCATCTAAGTGGGTGGTAACAAATACTGGGAAGAGGAAATTTTCAGCATGATACCATTTTCTTCTAAATCTATGTTGTACTTCATCAGAACTCGTAAATTCTGTTTTTCCGCATGAAATCCGAAATTCCAACTATAACACTATTCACGAGGAAACATGCGAGATGATAATAAAAAATTAAAATATTCCTCTCCTCTAAATCATTGTACGCGTTTCAGGATATTAATGCAGGAAAATCTTGTGCAGAGCCTCTAATGAATTCTCAAATTATTCTAGGATAATTTCCAAAGTTGACTTCCTTAAAGGAGGTACACGATGATGAATCAGAGCAAAATCCTCATCCTCTCTGGATATAGGTATAATCCGAAATATGTCTCTTTGATGTAAAGTCCCTTCCCCGATCAAATATTTCTTTGATCAGGGGTAAATAATAATTTACACTCCTAGAGTATCTCCCTCTGAAGATGCGGATCAAAGAAAAGACAGTCACATCCTCCTAAAATGTTGTTTGCCTTTCGATATGATCCTTAACCGACTCTGTTTGTTAGCGGAATACGTCACAGCTGAGTACGGCTTCCAGGAAATGAAGTAATATCTACGCAGGCAAGGGTGGTAAGGGGACATCGGATTTGTAACCCTGTTGTGGGTGAAAGTTAGCTACAGGAGTTACTGGCGTTCGCATTTCAGATTTTCCAAGATTTCTTGATGCTTAGGCAAGAAATGTAGCCGCATTCTAGGATGATATGTTTAATTAGGCACCGGGATTAAGAAGATAATCAGCCTAAATGTGACGGAAGAAGTCATGAGATGCAAACAAGATTAAAATAAAACGTTTAGCAGTAATTCCCGAAACACCAATATATTCAGAGATGGGATAGTGATTTAATTCTTAGGAAACCGATGCATTGAAGCATTCTCGTTTTTTACGGCAAGAAAGCGCTCGGTACGTTCACGGTTGTCAGCGACTGACATTCTATAGGAGAAACCGCTGTGAATGCTTTTGCAAACGATCCACCCCGATACCCATACCCGAGATTAGACTGCAGAGGAAGAAGATAACTGAATACATCTATATAAATAATAAGACATTTATGCCGCTTGACCCTACCGCAAAATCACTTTCATTTTACATAATAATGTTGTCCAAAATAACAGTATTTACTGCCAACAAGTAAAAACAAATTAAAAAAGCTATATTTTATTTTTATAGCGACGCTAATGTGAATTGCTAATTTCTTGTCTAAAAATAATCCACAATCCTATGTATGTAAATAGTAATTTTTGCAAGCATAGAAAGCACTCAAACAGATGCCAAGGGACGTTTTTAAATTTGAAGTTCAACTTCTATGAAACCTCATTAATTTTGAAAATAAGTCAACAAATTACGCCTTGAAAGATTTACTTCATAATTTTCTGGATGATGACAAGTGATTATTTATTCTCAAGCAATGTACATATTCGAAATATTCAGGAAAAATCCTTCGTAGCAGAATCAGCAGCTTTCAACACCGTATTCCAATAGCAATTGTTACAATATGACTAGTATTTTTCATTTTATTCCCAAACTTAATAATTTTGTTGGATCAAAGTTTGATTTTGCGTTTATATTTGTTTGAAATATTTATTTTTAATCGTTTTAAAATGTTAAACAGGATGAAAAACCGTTATGTCTCATTGGCACCATACTTAATTTTCCTTAATCTGATGGGGCTTGATTTAATTCATCTTATTTTTTTCCGAAAATTTAAATTTACGGTAAATTTTCAAATAATTTCAGAAGAACTTTGTTCCTTCATGATGCTATTTCATACGATTTTACAATTTAACTCAGGTCTAATCGGTAGTAAAATATATAATCGTATTAAATCGGAATCTAATGAATAATTTCGATCATTTTTAGGATAATTCCTTCAGCATTGCAATCCATGTATCAATTATCTGAACAGATACAACCAAAGCATTTGTCTTCCCTCCACTCCATCATCAAACATATTCTTTCCCATCGTTATGAGATTACAACATTCTTACGTAGATCACATAACTCCCCAGGAAGACCTTAGAATATGTGCATATAAATTCATTCCAGAAATAGAATTGAACGTATTGAAAATTCACAACAATGAGTATGAACTAAGGTGGTGTAACTGAAAAGTTGACCAAAAACAAGAAAAAAAATTAGCGGAGAATGGAAGTCCATTCTCCAATTGAACAATAGGTAAACGAGTACTGATCGTGTCAGCGTAGTATAAATAGATAATAGGGTGGTTTCCTATTATTTTTTATTGCCTAAATCGAAAGATTATTACACCTGGAGTACGCATTCCACGCTTTTAGATTTTCGAATGATGATATATATTTTTCGCGATTAATCGAAAAGTGAAAAATTTCAAGCGCGCGAAAACGCGACGGCTATGTAGGAAAGATGGGAAAAGTCCGTGTGACATGTTTATGGTTCCCGCTGCCACCCTGTGAGGTGACCTTGAGGCGAGCCATGAGCGCTGATACGACGCAAGCTGCTAGCAGGTAACAGAGTACCCTGCTAGCAGGTAGCGCTTGGCTTCGATATGGATTATTACTACCTTATCAAACGAAGGAAACTTTCCGACCTTAGACAATTTTAATAACTGATTATTAAGTGATGTTTCCCTGAGCTCTGTGACTCATGCATGTATTGGTAATCTTAGACGATGTAAAACTCCAATCTACTTGTATAGAAACTAGGTCCCTGTGACGTAACGTGGAGTGGCATCGCATGGGCGCCAATCTGGCCTTTTCCAAATGAGGTTAAAATTGACCATTGCCATTCGTCTAAACTGGGATTTCTAAAACCAAATAATTTATATATTATGAAAACCCTGGTGGTGTGTAACGAATAGCAATCAATACATTTCGTTTTCTATGATGAAGGAAACTACCCTATTAGTAGAGATGATACAGTGATGCATATGCTCAAAAATTTAACCGTTTAATATTGAGGAGATATGAACAATAGAGTACTGATGCAGGATAACTGTCAAGTTATGAAACTGAGATAGGATTAATTTTTTTATTGAGACATATCATATTTTTCTACACTATCAATTCTCACTATTTTTCTCGCTGGAGGTTGACGTGTTCTTCACTCAGTCTTTTTAATAACTCGAGATATCTCCGAATATATAAGGAAAAAGTCTCCACTCCTCCGTTCCACACTGCTGGGAAGCACTTGGAGCGAAACATGCAACGGGGTGGGTCGATCAAGCCTTTTCGACGACTCATCTCACTGCCTCTGTCACTTCTGAACGCTCAGCACACAAAAACAAATGCCAATCACCACGCGGGAGATGATAAAATCGTTACTCAGCTTTTCGAATAGCCTCGACCATTCCAGCGCAGGGGTGATGAAATTTTACGCCGATGACGGAATTTCTGTTTCAATAGCCTCTTCATTTTTAAAGGCAAACGGCTACTGAAATTCGACCTGATCTTGCCAGCGTAGCATGGCAACAATAACTGTATGCAACAATTTTACCGAAAGCTTTGGAAATTAAAATAGAAAGATTTACCGGATAAAACATTAAATTCATTTTTATTAAATACATGTACCTTTTCTTTATTGTCAAGTTTCTATAAAAGATGCCAATATTAGTCTAAACTAAAGCTCAATTTTCAACACCAGCTTAATTTATAAAAAAAAAATATTTTGAACTAACAATTGAAATTTGGTTGGTACGGAGGCCTCCAAGGTGATTAAAATGACAATTGATTTTCGAATCAATGCCTCGTCGACTCGTTTTTTGGACCAATAACGTATCTCTGAGCAATAATGTACCTCTGAGCGACTTATGAATTTAATCTTAATTCCGTATGATAAAATACATAAAGGGAGAGATTAATCCAATGAAACAAATGAATATTCCTCCCCCGAATTATTTGTTGCATTATAATAAATCATAAAAAATATACTTTACTAGTCCCGACCACCCGGATAATTAAGATCAAGACACGATGACATTTTACCCATGCAACCCCTCCCACCAGAGGCACACGGCTAACAGGAAAGTCTAACAGTAAAACTTAAGGAGGGAAAGATAATAACTACCCGAATTGTCCGTAAAGTACTCTTCACTGAGACATTTAATCACGAGTCTCGCATATTATTTTTCATTCCGTATCCGTCGGCCAAATAATTCCAAGCCGTTCCGAGACATGCCAATCTCTCCGCGTTTCTATGAATGTTTGCACGGCGTCAGCTTTATTCATATTGCTTAAACTTCCATATATTCCTCTATACACCGACTCCTACTATCAAAAACAAGGATTTTTAGTCAAATTCATGTTTAAGAGAAAGAATATTACTGAATCTCAGGGAAAGGAAAATAATTAAAGAAGGACTGAAAGGAACTTAAGGAAAATAAAATAAATGAGAATGAATAAAAATAAAGGGAGAGGAAGAATAAATAAGCCAGTTTGAATAAAGCTTTTTCTCGTGGCATGAGGCACCGACTTTTTGCAAATTGCGACATCTCAGAGTCCAGAAAACGATTTGTGTCAGCATAGTTATGATATGGACTACATTTAATTCATTTTCATACTTAGTAAATATAATTTGCACGGTTTATAAAAATTATAGGTGCGAATACTGTAGAAATGAACCGTATTTACAATTTCTGCCCGCAAAAATTCCTCGCCTCTACTCATGGCACTCGAGGAATCGAGTAAGGACTGATAAATAATCCCTCAGGAAGCCGTAAAAATCACAACCTTTTTGTACGTTATATCTTAAACATTTTCTGGGGGAGGGCCTCGCATACCCCCCAGTATTAGTTGCTCCTGAAAACTTCGTAAATTTAGAAAAAATTCACTTTCATGGAAAAGGTGCCTTATTTTTAACCCCAAACGCTAATAAATTCTCCCTGAATAGATACAATTTGAGGAGTAAATAGCATTGGTAACACTTATAATTATGTTTTGAAAAAATATTTCATTTTTATGATATTATGTGCATCAAATTAATATATAAGATATCCAAGACATTGAAGACATTTTGTTACTATCAAGTACTTATCTTTTGCTACGAATCCTTGTACCTATTTGTCCAAATTCTACACTGATCCGAATTGGTTACCTCTTCACAGCCGAAGGGATTATATACTGGGATCTTCTCTGTTCTCCTTATTCCAAAAACAGACTCCTGCATAACTGTACGAATTATTCATCCCCCGCCAAAAAGTTACTGAAATTTCCACCCGCCGTGTTTCTGACCTTCAAATTCCTCAAGCCCGCACCAATATATATTCCAAATCTTTTCATCCAACTGCGTCTAGATTCTGGAACTCTCTTCCGCCAAATATAAAGAGGTCACAATAACTTCAGTCGTTTAAAAGAAGGCTGTACTCCTATTTGAAGTCTGGGGCTTAATTCAGTCTTCTCAACTCATTAGATTTATCATCTTAAAGTTGTGATGTTATCAAAACTCTACATAAATGTGTATAGGTATGTATGTGTGTGTTCATTACTGTCTTAGTTAAAACTTATATTTTTGTGTTATTAGTATTGAATATTTTACATTTTTTATATAAATTTCTTCTACTTGTCAGCCTAACAATAATCTCCATAATGCCTTATTTTTGTCAAAATGCATTTTATTAAGAATTGAACATTTCTTGTATTTTCTATTTTTTGCTCTCATAGGTTTTACCTAGAGCATAGTAAAAATATTCCATTGTATTCTATACCATTATTAGAGTATTCACCTACACCGTTGGTAAAAGTCTTCACAGTAAATTACGCTCTTGAGATATAGCAGCTTTAACACCGGGTAATTCGTTTCATTTTAGGTCGACTGTTGCCGTACTTAACGAATCTCGCGCCAGGAATCGGTGATCGGGACTGATCACGGTATTTACTCCCTTCAGACTCGGTCGTTAATGGGTGAAAAGGGATCGCATAATGAAACCGACGTGGGTAGGTAAGGCGCTTAAAGTGGAGGAGGATAGGAGGATTCAGAGGGCGGAAATCACCGACACCCGCATCCTCCCGACCGTGGAAGAATAGGCGAGGAGCCGGTCTTTAAGGAGGCGCCTTGTGGCTCCAATCGGCCTCCTCGTTATCGGCAAACGAGGGCACTTTGCAACCTCTCTCAACTCCTCCTAACCGCCGTACTTCTAACCTCGGTCTGACCCCTTCCGACTTTTGACTCAAGGGGCGTTATGTTCTGCTCTGAAGCTTAAAATGCCGTAGGATGAACGTCGATGAATCAAAATAGAAGGGAGCTAAATTCTACGCACATGCTCAAAAGTGGAACAATTTCTGCGTATGAAACTGGTTATGGTGCGACCATTTAATAAATGAGGAGCCCAGAAGCGTAGGGATGCAATTGCAATGTTTATCATTTCGGAGATAAGTGCAGATTATGACTGGTGGGGTGCACAATAGTGTGGCATTTTTTAGTGCACCCCCCTCCAAAATTTATGGTACCCCCCCCCCCCCAGAAATTCCTCGATTTTAGAGGATTATTCTTCCTCGTAGAATAACCCTCTAAAATCACTGGCACAGCAATGGTTTTCCCGGTTTCGCTGGTGGTAGGACCCGCCCGCCTTTGTGGCGGTGCGGGATTCCTTGTCCCTTCCCTTCCTTCCCTATCCACTCCCAGGAGGCGTCGTCGGGCTCCTTTCGCGGCGGCGCCTCCTTCCTTTTTCCTTCCTGTCCTCCTCCTTCTGTGATAGATAAGCTTATATCTTCAGACTTCGGCCCAGGAGAATAACCCCGCGAGCCCGCCCTAAGGTTTCGAATCCACGGGCATATGCTATCCAGCGATCTATCCAACGTTTTGATCTTTGGGTTTTACGTATTTATAGTAAAATCTTCCAGAATCGTTGGCAAAATAAAGTATGGTTTCTCTAGTAGTGGGCCCTGCTCGCTTCCATAGCGGCGAGGGTTTTTCCCCATCCTACCCTTCCATCCCTATCCCTACACTGGTGGCGTCGACGGGCTCCTACCGCGATGCGGCTCCTCCATCCTTTTTCCTTCCCATTCCACTCCCCTCCCCGGAAGCGCGGGCGTATCAGTTGTATTACTGGGTCCCGAATCCTGTGCGTTGTATCCTCCAAAGAACCCCCCTTGGGTTCTCATTCGTGGCATCTCCTATCCAGGGTTAAAATCTCGTGACCCAATTTTTCTCCGTCCTGTAAAACCATTATCTGCACTTATCTCCAAACATTAACAAAATGCAAGAAAACTCCTTAGATAAGGCTTTGAAAAAAACCCGGCCTCTTTGAAGCGATTTCTTGACAAAGGAATTGTTTCAGAGGCCAGACATTCTAAGCGCGATGCTCAGTCCCTGAGAACAGCAACACAATAGTAGACACGTCAGAGAATGTTAATCGGAGGATCAACTGACGCGGGAAGTTAGCCGAAAGACCTTCTTGAGCTGTATTTCCATGTCGCAAATGATTTGATAGCATTGACACTCGTCGTGTAGTGTGATAAATAAAAATTGAAAAGGAAAATACAAATTCTATTTCATTTAACTCGAACTATATAGTGGTTTTCGCGAAATGAGTAACAGAAATTTAATGACTATACTCATGAAAATAAGGATAACGCAATAGAAGACACCTTTACAATTTATTGGATGGTAGCAGTATTAGTAAAAGTAGTAGATGAATAATCGAATAGGGAAGTAACATTACCAGGTGTTAGTCAATGTTGCACGGTTCTACCATTCTTCTTCAAATATTTTTTTAACTATAACACGTTACATTCTACCATTTTTGGGTGAAACCGATTTATAAAGGCATGTAAAATATGTAAATATTTATTGAAAACGAGAAACTGTTAAGTTACTCCCTGAAGGATGGCTTCGTACACACCTTTTCGTCGAGCCGTATGCACTTACTACATGGATACTTGCTGGTACTTGTTGTTGCTGGAAGTTGTGCTGGAAGTGGTCATTAAGAGAGGTTTGACTGTATAAAGTTCCAGCAGCAATTCAGAAAGCTCTTCAAGGGATGTGTATCCCAATTTCTATCATGATCTAATTCTAATGTTCCTCATCCAACTGAAAAAAATTGGACCACATTCATAGAGATTGGACATTATGGAATAAAAGCAAAAATCTTACTCATCGACTCGGGTTGGACGTTGTGTCGTCATTGCCTATATAAAAGCATGGACTTGTACTCATGGACGTAAAATAGATTATTTATCAATTATATATATTCGACTATTATCTATCTAATTATTATTTTAGTATTCTACCTATTAAGGTAGGTTTCCATGGAGTGTTCAAGAAGTGATATGGAAGCCTCCCTTTCCTCCCAGCACTGCCTTCTTTAATTCACTGTAAGGCCTAATCCCTTTCAATCTATCTCTAAATCCTATTATTTTCCTTCACCTCCCTCGTTTCCCTAACATTCTACCCTCTAACACCATTTTCAACATCCCCTCACCGCTAAATACTCCCTCAATCCATACCTTCTGTCTCCTCCGTATCTCATCTAAAAGCTGCCTCTTCTCGCCAACCATATCCAGCACTTCATTTTCCTCTCCCTCCATTTCACCCTCTCCATTCTTCTCCATACCCACATCTCGAATGCCTCCAATCTTCTCTCGTCTTCTTCCCTCAGTGTCCACGTTTCCGCCCCGTAGAGAGCTACACTCCAAATCAAACTCCTCACTAACCTTTTCTTTAAACTCTTACATAACGATCCTCTCAGAAGCTACTTCCTGTTCATGAACGCCTCCTTTGCTAGTGCAATTCTCTTCCTGATGTCTTTGCTACTATGTGCGTTTTCCTCTAGTGTGCTGCCCAAGCAGTTAAACTGCTCTACCTGTTCAAGTTTTTCCCCACCTACTTTTATCTTGAGTCTCACTTCCTCGCTCGCGATACTTTACAAAACCGCATTACCTTAGTCTTCTTGCGATTAATCCATCTATCTAATATCATTCTTAAATTCATTCCCTAAAAACGTACGGCAATACGATGAACTAGGATATTCAAAAAATAAACGGTACCGACAATACCGATTGCTGATGGAGGTTTCAGTAAAAACTTCCATTGACCATGCGGTTGATAAATTTTGACGCCTAATCCGTCGAAGGCTTTTCTTGAATCGCTACACTCCACTTCTCACGCGTCTTCTGAGTGAACTGGACACATGCCGTAATCCCATAATCCACGAAGACAGCCTTCATCCGAACCCTTTTCTTTGCGAGATGAAATGCCTGGGGCCCGTCGATACACACAAAGACTTCCGTTCCCCGAGAAATAAATTTTTATTCCCGATAAAAGGCCTGAGTTCTACAGACCTTTCCTCTCCATCAAACACGGGTCAGGGTCATGAACAAAAAAGTAGACTGCACCGCTGGAAGATAAAAGTCTTCCACAGATGGAATCGCTCTGCAATCAACAATGGAGAAAACATGGGGAGATTAAATATAAAACTGAGAACATGGTGGATTTGAGTGCTCTGAAAAGGCTTTGGTGATGATTACTCGTTGGTTGGAAATAATTAAATATCGTCATAAAGTTGAACGATAGATCAGGTGATTGATTCTACGGAGCCAATCATATAAACAATTGCTTTATCGAATGCTAGTAATTTTATTAGTCCATCATTTGTCCAGATTGCATAAAGTCGATTATTTATGAAAATATGAGCTGCCATGGACACAGGTTCAAATATGACGAGCTCGGGAATGAACTTGACGTTAAACCACATCATAGTCGATCACTATGAGTTGATTAGTTACTCAATTTTTTTTATCATCGGGTGTAAAAAATTGTCTCAACAAAATAATTGCGATCTGTAACCTGAAGATATCTCACTCAAAGAGTATTAATTTTTCAATTTTAGTTAAATTGTGAACACAAATTTCTCTAATATTTAGCGACGATTTCTTATTTTATTGAGTTGATTGATCCGATAAATATATTCTAATCTTCATTCTCAACTAATCAGCACTTAGAAACCTATATTAAACACATGAAACATTTGGTAGAAGGCAAAAAATAATACATCGATCAACCTGAATTATCAGATTATTACCTGATTTCTATGGTATGAGCCATCAGGGGGAAAATACGTCCTCCTTTCGTAAAACCGAGAAATACACATTAAAAAATCGGAAAAGGGGGATGAAAAAAGGGGAAGGGCACATCTTAAATCCTCTCTGCGAGGAAAACACCTACTTTCCACTAACGTGCGCAGGATGATGGCTGTTACATCAGTTTTTATTCTTTACCCTTTCTAACCCAGAGCTGTTTCCGGGAGAAATCAAATTTCAAGATTTTTCATTTTGAAAACTTGAAAAATTTCGCTCGATCATAATATTTGTGGCAGCTAAATATTTCGCCATCACAATTTACACCACAAAATAATACATAGTTTAAATATTTCCTCAATAGAGCAGAAAATTAATTTCTATTTGATGTTGCTTAGAAGCAACACTGGGTTTTAATGGGTTAACTCGCTAAAATAAAAACTTTGGGGTATCTAGGAATTTTTTCTAAAATTCACAAGGAATACTCCCGGACCCTTACAACAGCGATTCTCAAAACCTCTAGCCCAAGAGCAGAATAACGATCGACGTCGCGACACCGGCGCAGAATGATACTGAGGGCTACAGAAAGATATGGAAAGCGTATAGATTTGGGAATAGGGTTTGCTTTCCACGCGGTGGATCCAGGTTCCAAACCCAGCGATGCCGAAAATTATAAAGCGGTTGCCCGATACCTTTTTTTAGTGCTTTATGGAGGGCACTGTAACTGAAGTCCTACGTCCTTCGAATGGGACGTTAACTCGTGGTCCCCTTGGCACCTTTCGTCAAGAGGCTAACGCCGGCGCCAGCTTTCTCTCCCCCTTCTTTCACTCATGGCACACATGGCCTTCGATATTGATCGTTTCATCCAAATACCTAAAGTCAACCCATTAGCCTATTATTTTTCCATGATATATCTGGACCTAAATCCCTCAATAATTTCTTTAAATTTTAATTCATGTATTATTTTAATTTTGAATAAAATATCATTAAAATATTCATGCCTTTATTTAAAATGGAATGAATTTATTTTTTTTTGCTATAACATGAAATTTGTACATTATTTACAAACAATTTCTAAATTGCAGAAGTTTTCCGGCAAACCGCTAAAATAAAAACTTTGGGGTATCTAGGAATTTTTTCTAAAATTTACTAGGAATACCCCTGGACCCTCCCTTACAGCAGCGATTCTCAAAACCTCTAGCCCAAGAGCAGAATAGCGATCGACCGTATATTGCCGGCTCATTTTTACCTGATTGGGATAAACTAGAAAATTTGAAGATAAGAACGTAAGTTTTAAAAGACTAATAAGTGACGAATCCAGTTTAAGTACAACTAGTGAGCATAAATAATACGTCCTTTCAATCAATCTCCCTTCAGGATAAACTTACGCCGCGCCGTTTGAGATCACTAAAGTGCACGTATTCATCCAATTATCATCTTGCATATCCCGCCCCTGCCTTATTTTATTCAACACAATAACGCGAGAGCGCTGGATGACTTGCCTATAAAGCGCAATGGAATTGAACTCGGCCTGCATTGTGGTCGAGGCGATAACTTCCCAATAAAGTCGCCACCGAATGCGAGAATGAAAAAAGCTTGACCTGGATTCCGCTAAGCCTAGAAACCATCTCCAGTCACAATACTTCCAAGGCTAGACTCAAAAGTCACAGCATTTTCACCGGATTGAAACCTGCCTTTGTGGCGTCACGCCCTCTTATCTTTTCATGCGTTCACCTCCCAATGCTTCCACGAGGCCTGCAAAAGATAAACCCTTGACTTCAGTTGGCACAGAGAGTCTTATATCGTAGAAGTATTTACTAATAAGCGGAACTGTGATTTTCCAATCACTTCGTTACCTGTGACTGCTACTCATCAGTAACGGTGATTCTTAACTGTGATTACGATCACCGAGGAGAACCACTCGTAAAAGTCAGCGGTGATTTGTGGCGTTGCTATTCCTTTTTCAGTCGGCATTTTTTTAACATATTTTTAAATGACCAATAATTTTGTCGCTTCCTTAGTAACATGGATAATGGCTTCCAATCCTTGGCGTTTTCTTATGTTAAAATCAGTAACGGTGATTCTCAACTGTGGTTGCGATCACCGAGGAGAATCACTCTTAAAGTCAGCGGTGATTTCTGGCGCTGCTATTCCTGCTACTTTGTCCAATTACAATGAATGACCTCTCCGCAAAAGGATCGAATAAACTTATTGATAATTGGGCGAAATATTTTTTTTGTGAGTAATCTGATTCTGAGTTTAATTATTTTTTCCCTTATCTTGACCTAGTTTAATTCATGTTAAATATTTCTTGGAGTGTAGGTCAACGAATGCTATACAAAAAAGTTATAGCCAACGTTTCTTTTTATTTAAAACCATCATCAGGGCTATGAAATAAAAAAGTATAATAACAATATAAAATACAAAGATAACAAAGATATGCAATATTTTTACGTAAATAAATGTTACGATAGCGTTTTTTACAATAATATAATTTAAAATATATATATAAATATTTAAGAACAGAATACACAAAAATTTTTGACACATTCTGAGTTTATATTACGATAATTAAGTAAAATATGGTAAAGGAATTTATAAAAGGCAATCATTAAAATCCCGTCGGCATTTTTGTAACATATTTTATATTCAAACCATCATGATTCGAACCGTTAGCTGTGTATTTCGTAAAGAATGCCTTATTCATCATAAAAGATGGGTAAGACATCCCTTATTATACTGCTGGTAGTTGGTAGCAGTGGTAGCAGCCGAAGCTATCTTCACCGAATTCACAGCCGTACTGATTTCGAGTACTTATTACGACTATTTATTTAGTGATTTAGTCACCGGCAGTGATCGGCAACTTTTCTTCAATCACAGGTAGCGATATATCGCTCATCACTTGGTAGCAGCCTGTGCTATCTTTACTGAACATAGGGATCCAATCACAGTCATTTCGCGTATTAAGTTACCGACAATGACTGGTACTTTTCAGTAACGGTGATTCAATCACAGTTAGTGATGTACTAGAAGTATATACTTGGATATTTAAACTTTTGGCACCTTTTTCTGCGAACAGAAAGCGGAGAAAATGCTAAATACGAGATATTTACATAAAATCGTAGGAATTCTTTCCTATCTGTAGAAACAGCAAGTAATGGTTTCCCTAATAGGGGGCCCCACCGTCCCAATGACGGTGTGGTATATTTCATCCCCTCCCTTACACCCATATCATCTCCCTGGAGGCGTCGTCGGACTCCTATCGCGGCAACGCCTCTCATTCTTTTCCTTCCTTAACCTCCCTCTTTCAAGGAGCAGGAGTTAACACTTTAAGTGCCGGCCACTAATTTTAAAGCTCTACTGAAAAATCCAGCCATTTTTAGTAAATTAGCAAATGTTTTTGAAACATTAGCATCAAAAATATATTTATATCGATGTTCATTTCAATAAAAATGGACTTCTCTCTTCTTTATGAGTAATAACATTTATTGTTAACTTTTAAATATATATTTTAATAATGAAAACATACTGTTTTTGTAAAGTAAAAAAATTGCAACAAATGATGTACCACCAAAAAATGTATAATATTTTTATTACGCTCAATTTTAACTATTTAAACCATGGAAATCATAAACAATCATTGTTCCAAGCAAATCAGTCAAAATCCTGGACGACAAAAAGGGTCACTGCACCCTCAACGAACGGTTCTTTCCTCCAAAGAATTTTCACACAAAGTAGGCTGATATAAGGGTGCCGGTAGCTACAGAGGACTTTCCGTTCTCAAGACATTAAAAGAACTCTTTTTCCATCGAGCAGTTGATTTTTGAAATAACAGAACCACTGAGCAGTAAACTGGGAAAGTAACATGGGCGAAATATGACAGCTTCGCGCAAGCAAAGTCAATAAAATAGATAGACGTGATATTAAGTACATGGCAATCCTCAGAAGGATTAGCAGGACGTAATATTACGCCCATGGCATGCAAAGTCTTAAAAGCGAGTAGCTTATGGACCCTGCCCCCGGATTGTAACCTCGCGAGCCCCCCCTAGTGTTTCGTTCCACCTGCTAAAGACGAGTAATCGAAGACATTATTTCAAGATGCAGAAATTCATATAAATTCGAGTGCGATACTTTTGAAGTAATGAGTGCCCTAATACCACATAATTAAACAAATATGACGCACCTATCATTTATTGGTTCCGATTATACCACGTAGCGTTAAAATAAATCCAATGAGTAAGTGAATAATGTGTTATATCACTGATCAGAATGTTAAAAAACTGTTTATATAGTTCTATAGCTACCGTTAATCACTTACTAGAGAATAGGAAATTAAATTTTATCGTCAATTTACAACGAATATTATAAATTTTTGCAGCATGATATATATTTTTTACACCACACCCATGACCAAAAATTTCCTCGCTTCATTAGAAGCATGGATAATGGCTTCCAATCCTTTGCGTTTTCTTGTATTAAAATCCACAAAAATAGAGGTTGGCTGGTAGTTAAAATCGTTTTCTAATGAAATAAAATGATCAAAAATATTCTCACGAGGAAGAATGTTGAGAATCATAAGAAAATCTTCAAGCCTAAATATAACCTGGCATTGGTTAGAAGATGTGAAATTATGCATTTCTTTTATTTTCTCTTGCAGCCACTGGAATAAAATTTTTATTTTCCAATTTTCTTCCACGTCAGGATCCCTGTTAATTAAAATATACACATAAAATATATATTCACTGATGGAAATAATATGGCAAAATGAAATGCCGAATTGTACACTAAAATTTCACAGATGGCAACGTAACTACAGGAAATGAAGATCAGGTTGAACATCATGATCATTTATAGGACTCGTTAACGCTATAAGAGACATTGGTATATGCATTACACGCTGTAGAATAATATATGAAAATAGAAAAAATTCCAGAACGGATATTTAGAAAAACCAGGGCTAGAGTTCTCAGATTTATGATTGGTCGTGAAAAAATCGCTAGGTCCCGTGTCTGTTTTTCGGAGTGGAAAAAATAGCTGAATATTCGCGATTCGAGGAAACGCTTGCATAGACAAGATATATTACTCTTATTTTTGCAGGCCCAGTCTCTTTTATCATCAATACCGACTATATTTTCACATTCCACGAAAGAGGAGCAATCCACTTGCTGAGCTAATTATATCGTATGGTTCCTTATTTGAATCTAAATGAAATCTTATGGCGCCCCCTAGCATATTTACAACATTAAACCGTTGATAGTGGCGGAAAATGTAATAAAACGGAAAGCACCACAACCATGGTTTACACGACCATAGTTTCGTCAAACTCTCGACATCAATACCCTGATCACCAGAATGATTCAGATAATCAGGATACCAATAAGTGACACTACTTGGATTACCATGAAATTTTCTTCCCTTGCGGAATCCGGGATATCCGGGTTCGAATCCAGATCAATCAAGGGAAATTATTTAATCTCTGCAGAATTTTCGTTCCGGAGTACACCTTGCTGTGAATTGAATACGGAATCCCCATATGCGAAGTAGGCACAGGCAGGGGTGGTTCTTGAAAATGCTCGGAGAAGGAGCGTGACTATGGGGGGATGAGGGGATGTATCCTCCCCCTAAGAGAAATAAAAAAATATTTTAAAATCTTGTCTGGATTTCATATGAGTGGCTTGGAAGCCAAGAGGCACACGTGATTTTTTCCTCAACAGAGTTAGGTAAAGATAATTGTTAGAATAAATACACAAAAACCTGGTTGCCTAGGGAAACGAGTGAGTGAGCGAAACGAGTCTCTGTTCTGTGCTGACATCTAGTGGAAAATCAAATGCACTACTAAACATCTAATTGATCTCGTTTGCTATCTATACCTAATTTCTGTACCTAACTCTGTAAAGAAACGAGAAATCACTTGTACCCCTTGGTTTCCAACCCTGTCATATATAATAACTCCATCTGCTTAAAGTTAAATTTTAAGAACTAAAATGATTTAAAATGCATTTTCAGGCATGATATTCTTCAAAAATTTCCCTGATTTCCCCGTTTCCTGGGGGGGATAGCCCTCAGTGACCCCCCTCATCTCCTCTCCTCCCCCCAAAGCATATTCCTAGTTACGCCACTGGCTCGGAGTAAGCCTATCTTCTTTGGATTGCAGTTTGCCATGGCATTCTGGATTCTTGGCAATATCCATCTTCCAGGTGTTCGCCGCGTTGGTTGCCGAGGGGTTGACGACAGTTTCACTGAGAATCCACCAAGTGTCTTAAGGCCTTTCAGCCTGACGACGCCTAGTGGAAACTCAGCGAAACTGTCAACCTCTCACAACCAACGCGGCGAAAATCCAGAAGATAGAGAAATCCGTTAATATTCCTATCTTCGCGGCGCCAGTAGAAATCCCTTAATAATTAATAAAGGTCACATTAATTCCTGGCTCTCAGAAACCTTCTAATTGTTATATTTCACTCCCTTTCCGCTCTCATTCGACATTTTCGCCAGTTTTTTAGTTTTTGAGAAGGATAAGTTGCAGTGAAGCATCTCGCTAACTGAAAAGAGTCACAACTTGACATTTCGACTCTAATTAAAATACGACGTGTTGTTCCGAAAAAGAGACCGGTGTAGGATTTCCATAATGGGATTAATAACCCATGTTGCTCTTAAGTAGCAACAAAAATGTATGCATTTTCTGCTCTATTTTGGAAATGTATTTACTATGCATTATTTTATGAAGTAAATTGTAATGACAAAATATTTAGCTGCAACGATAATTATGATTGGGTGCAAAATTTTCAAGTTTTCAACATGAAAAATCTTGAAATTTGATTTCTCCCAGAAGCACATCAGGGTCAGAAAGGGTTAAATGTCGGCGAAAGATAAGATCATAAGAGAGCTTTACATTGATGCAGTAGTCGAGACTGGAGTACTGCGCGAATCTTCCGGTATTACGGATATGGCGACCAGTGCAAGTTTGGAGAGCGCGACCCAGTTCCACTATTTCCATGAAGTTTACGATGGCCTATTTCGGCGGGGATCATGATCGCATAGCGATTCGCGAGTATCCTGGAAGTGCACAGAGATATCAAAAAGGAAATTACTTGGATCGTATGACCCATGGCGATAGGGGTCGAAAATAGTTCGACCATTACTCTTTAACGGAGATGCAAATCATTCAAAAGCATTTTTAGCCATGTTCACATTCATTTATGTAGGCTGTGGACCAAGCAAGAAGCCAAGCGAAATAGGTTTGGGCGCTTCACCCCTCCATTACTATTGAAGGGGTTACCGACATTAGGCCCGGCGCAGATTCCCCGGCGACAAAACCCCCGCCGATATAAGGTCAGGCGCGCACTAGCGCGACCACGACCAGTTTTAGCATTGCAACAAATGGAGCGACGCGCACTTGGCCAAGTGCGACTCGTTGGTCGGACCCGAGTCGTCCGACCAAAATTTTTGTATTTGGTCGTCCCCGACTTAGTGGTCGTTGCGGCCAGAAATTACACACCTCCTTATGGCGCGCCTCGCACTGTCTCCGACTTCACTCCGACCCGACCATACGAACTGAGCAAGTGGACGGTGAATGTGTTTTGCTATCGTGGGTGTGGTCGTGGTCGTGCGCTGGTCGGAAGGTGTACGACAGAGATCCGTCGTGGTCGTGGCCGTGGTCGTGGTCGCGCTAGTGCGCGCCTGCACTTAAGTCCCGGGCGTTTTGTCGCCGGGGGGATATTGTCCCGGGTGTTTTGTGTCGGGCCTTTTGTCGCCGGAGATTTTAGGAGCGGGCCTTTTGACGGCGACCCTTATTAAAGTATTCCACCGATAAGGTAGGTTTCTATTGAGTACTTAAGAATAATTCCGCGATCCTCCCCTTCCATCATGCACTTCCCTCTTCAATTCACAATAAGACCTACTCCCTTTCATTCTATCTTAAAATTCTATTCTTTTCCTTTCCCTCACTCGTTTACTTAACATTCTACCCTCTAACACTGTTTTCAACGTCCCCTCCCCGCTAAGTATTCGCTCCATCCATACCTTCTGTCTCCCCCGTATCACATCTAAAAGCTGCCTCTCTTCATCCACCATGTCCAGCACTTCGTAGTTCCTCCTCCTCCTCTCCGTCTACTCACCCCTTCATATTCCCCCTAAATTGGTATGGTATTTGGAGGCGGCGACCGACAGCTTAGGTCATTTGCGCCATGAATAAAGGGTATGGAAGGAAGGGTGGAGAGAAACCCGGCGTCGGCAGTAGCCTGCTATTAATGAAAGGCGCCAAGGGGGCCACGGCTTTACGTCCCATCCGACGGACGGAGTGTTGCGCTTGAAATGTCCTCCACACAACATTCAAGTAGGGATCGGGCAGCCTCTGAAATTTTTCTGCCACCCCCGGGATTTGAACCCGAGCCCACTGGGTGGGAAACCAACACTCTAGCCACCACACCATCCCGATCCCCCCCCCCGAAATTATTTTTCTTGGCGCGAATACCCGCGATATATCTGCTTAGGAGACCACTAGCCCAGAGTCACCTATCCTCCGACACACTATTTTTCGAAATCGTAGAATTTCGTTATAGTGATAACTAACCAGTTGGCCAATAGCCACGGGCGAATTTAACTTTCAGCAGTATGGAGACAAAATACATAGTTGAGTTAATGACTTTGTTTTCCTATACCTGTTTTATGACAACAAAATATCAGTAAAGGCTAACCACGTACCACCCTAATAATCCCGAGGCTAATTTCTGGCTATTTGGCTATTGTGAACAATCAAGGCTTTCCATTAAGAAATGCAATAGTCACTACCCAGACAGCCTTGTAGTCTGACACTGGGCACTTCATACTTCCTAAAACTAAGTAATGATCATAACCACTAAATTCGCTTCTAATTTTGACTCAAATAATAACGAGTTCATGACAAAAATAATAAAGAAAACAGGGTCAGTCGATCAAATTAAAGGAAAGAGCCAATACTTTTATTCGTGACGTAAGTTACGCGTGGCCAACTCCACTATAGTTGCTGTCTATTTCAATGCGACGTCCAGCAAAACAATTAATGTCAGCACAGGAAGGAAACGAGGCAGTTGATTCATCTCTTAACCCATTAGTGCATTAAGTTAATTTTGTAAAAAGAGCGTAATCACCGCCCTTCCTCCACTCACATATTTTGTTACATTTGAGGGTAAGCTTGCATCATTAGTTACCACATATCATTGAGTGCTTATGTTTATTTTTTGTCAAGGCCAATAATTCCTTTCATGGATAATTGATTAAAAAAGCTTGTATTCTATCACTAAATAAAATAAATTTAAAATTATATTTAAATATTTAACAATAAAATATTTTTTGTTAAAATATAAGAGCAGCCATCATTAAATTAGCAATGGGAATTGATTCGTGCCGATATATCGGAAAGTCAATTTTTAGCTGTCATTCCAGATACAAAATAAGACAAAAAATTGAAAATGTAGGAAATAAAATTATCAATCTTTGGAACAAATATGAGATGGAAGTTATCAACATATTGAGAAAAATACTTCAGTAAAAAATTATTCACTTACCTCGCGTGCGTGACTGAAAATTATTTCAATGCCA
Organism: Ischnura elegans; assembly: GCF_921293095.1. Taxonomy (NCBI): domain Eukaryota; kingdom Metazoa; phylum Arthropoda; class Insecta; order Odonata; family Coenagrionidae; genus Ischnura; species Ischnura elegans. The sequence goes on along the minus strand of NC_060255.1, from coordinate 91,292,416 downwards.
TGTCTCACACAAATGCTTCTTAATCCGACAAATTCAAGGATGCAACTAAAATATTAGCGCAGCGGTGAAGGCTGACTTCCATTTGAACGTAATGTAGTACCACAATGTAACGCATGTCAGCTGGAGCCCAGAAACAAAAAACGCACGTCCGATATATCGGACGCTATGCACTTATGGGTTAAGAATACATACCTTTAAGAGCGACACGAAGAACACCTCCTTAGATGCTCGCCATATTTCTAGGTCCTACAGAAACTATAATTAGAAAGGGTTATTTGCTATCAGTTTGGAGAAACGAAACGTAAGTACATAAAGTAATCCGTTTTTCCCCCGCGAAACAAAGGAATTTAAAAAATATTAGGTAATATACTTGTAAATACGCGTGTCTTCTTTCTTTTTGTAAACGGTAAATGGTGTCCTTACACCCCCCACCACACACCTATTGAGGCGGCTTGAGGGGTAACATGTAGATGAAGTATGCACCTTTTATAAAAAAAACTCGACACTTCCGAGAGAAGGAAAGGATTGGAATAATTTGCGGAGAGGGAATAAGATGAGGATCAATTCTCGCTCCACCTCCTCGCTGCAGCTGGGACAGGGAGCTTTGAGGCAATAAAAGACAAAGGAAGGCCGTCCCGCGCAAACGCAGGAAAGTGAATCCGGGCGGTGATTACGCTCTTCTTCCCTCGACGCCACTGCAAAAGCCCAATCCTCTCAAGCGAGACAAGAGTTGGGAGAAGAGAGACAATGACTTCCTATTATACGGGGGGTCCTGAGGGAATGGGAGTGGTTACGCTAGGGTATTCTCCATCACTCGACCATCGCCATTGCTAGCGAGATTCCAGAGGTAAAGGAAGGCTCACGAAGTATTAAGTGAGAAAAGATAACGTAAAAAGGTAACTTAGGTAAACAGGATGACCACAACTATTTTCTACTTAATTTCCCTGAATTTTCCCTATGTTTACCTCCACAGTTTTTACTATAATCTATCCATATATAAATAAAAAGAGGATGTCTGTTTGAAGAAAGATTTCGTGCTTTCCCGGCGAATGGACTTGGTAAAGAGTTCTCGGGATCGCCACCGGGTCAGGAACTCCATATCTGCCGACGTTTCGATGTCCGACTCGGTCATCGTCCTCAGGGCTGTGAAACTGGCATTAAGCATCATTCACAGCCCTGAGGACGATGACCGAGTCGGACATCGAAACGTCGGCAGATATGGAGTTCCTTTCCGGTGGCGATCCCGAGAACTCTTTACCAGGATGTCTGTTTGTATGTCCGCTATGCGTTTCCATACGGATGTACGGGTTGCGACCTCATTAAGTACATAGGTGCAGCTCTTGCTCCCAAACCACATAGTGCTATATTCGGTTACGTCTTTTGTGTCCTTTTCTCATTACTGTTTGTTTCGTCACCTCATACAACTTCTGAGGGTGAACATCCTGCCATGTAAGCATACCTCTTCTAGTGGTCAGAGAACGACTATATAGCTACATGTTATAATCAAAATCTACATTTCAAGTTATTAAAAGCTTCATTGGTAGGGTTCCTACTTAAACAAAATTATAAAATTCACAGTTTTTTCCAGGTTTTCACGGTCTAAATCGCGTCAAATTCACAGTCTCTTGATAAGCCATTTCAGGAAGAAATATTGATCACATAGCAATCACCGGCCGCACTTAAACTAAAAATGTATAGCAAACGCGACAAACGCCGAGAAAATCAAACACAGCAATGAAAGAGCTCTTATGACGTCGCCTATCGTTAGCAAAATTTAGGGCCGGCTAAAGGTTTTGCGTGGGAAAATGGAAGCTGGCAGGGAAGTGAAGAGGTGTCTGATTTCTCGCCAGGGTTAATGATCACTTTGGTTAACGGTCTTCCAATCACAGCCTTAAGGTCTGTGTGCGGTCATGGTACACGGACCAATGATTGCACTTCGAATATACGTATGCAGGTAATAAATGTGAGGGCAGTGTCTGCGCGTGACTGACCTTGAAACATGATCGACAAATCGATTTTTCTTTTGATCCGTCAATCGTAGATCTACAATCAAGTTTGAGATGTTTTTAAGGTTTTGTGACGAATTTCACGGCTTTTTCCATGTTTTCTCACGGTGGACGAAATTCATGGCTTATTCGCGGTTTTAAGGTTTTCACGGCTGAGTGGGAACCTTGATGGGTTATTGTAGCCCAAGTTATCAAATGTGTTAACCCACATGGAGCCACAGTTTTTCCAATCTCAACGGGGCTGATCAATATTTTAAAATGTTTATTTTTTATAGTTAGTTTTCGAATTACATTCCTTTGCAGCTTACTAAAAGAATATTTATTTTGATTTGTTTTATTTGAAATAATTGACACAGCCATTGAAATTTAACGCTCGTAAGTCACACCCGGGACCGAAGGATGGCAGCACTGTGAGATAAGAGTAGCGTTTACGGCACCTTATCGCAAATCGTTGCGCCACCTACAATCAAAACTTTTGGTTTCGAAATTTGGATTCCAAGTTTCTACTTACATATGAGAAAGTTCACCTCTGCATATTTCAGCGACCACCTCAACATGGATGTTTATTCATTCTCCTCACTAAAGGTCGTTTTTCTCCAAGACATGATTTATACCTCCTGAAAATTCAAAGCCTTGTTGATTTCACTTTTAATATAAAAGATATTTAAAAAATTGATGTTCCAATCAATATCAATTGGCTGATATTTGTTCTGTATAGAATTGAGGAGAACAATTGTTTTTCTTGCATGTATGAGGATTACCAATATTAACCATAATTAGCATAACCATTACCTACTCATTTGATGTTGTGAAGATATCTAAAGGCCGTTTTACACGGGGCACGGAATTGTTAGAGCTGCATTAATTTCTAAAATGGCGTGGAATTGCGCGAATGCATGAACGAAATTAGAACAGGGGCTATTTTGCCGTCTCGCATCCACGCATTCTCGCATGTGTTCTAGCAAATTTACCGCTTTACACGACGCAATTTTGATTGCGCCTTCGCACGTACGTCAGATTGCACAATTCCGTGTACCGTATAAAACGGCCTTAAGAGATGTTGCATTATGGACCTCGATGTCCACCGTTGGACATAGCTGCGACGTTGATTGGCGGTTCCTTGGGGTATTTGACAGATATCAATACAACGCTAACTGAACTAACATGAATATTGCACGGATTTCATATGTCAACTAGAGATGGGACGAGTCGTTCACTACTCTGATTAAATCATTCTGATTCAAATCACTTGAATGATTCAATCAATTGATTCAATCATGAAATGATCACGATTCTTCTCTCATGTGAGATTCACCGTTCCCCTTCACGATTCTCGTTCTCGATCGTCATGGGCCTGGTATATACGTATTAATTGGTTGATTAAAAACGCTAGATTTTTATTTTTTAAATCGTTTCTATATTCTATGCATTGCATTCAATTATATGATATAGGATGTGATGGACTTGACTTTACTGTTTATTCTACCAGGCCCAAGTGAGGCTTCAATCCGGCCCCCTCTTCCCCTGGGTCTGGGCTCTATTACATGGTATTTGTTTTGGTATTGAACTGAAATACAGGAATTGGTACTAATACATTCTTTCGTCTAGTTGTCCACCGAGATTTGATAGAATTTCTCCTTCCTGACATAGGTATTGTTGAGCCGGTCAAGTCTTTGAGTGGCATCCTGTTGCTGTTACCGCTCAGGAAGTCATGATACATGGTAGGAATAAATTATAAATTGAATTTAAGCCATTAGAAGTCCACAAAAACCAGGTTAAAAAGGCATGATAAAACAATGAATAAATGAAATGTGTGAGGTTTGAATAAATTTAAAACTGATAGCTGAACAAATTTGTATAAAATATCAATAAGTCATAAAATGTTAGGGTGATAAAATAATTTTAAAGAGTATGTCAAAAAGAATATAAAGATTATATATAATGAAACTCTGAGAACGGTATATAGGGTGTAAAAATACTAAAACGATAAATCCGGTAAAAGATTGATTACAAGAATATATAAAATCAATAAATAAATAATAAGTAGATGGATAATTAAATAAAGAAACGAGTGTCGATATGCTACAATAATGGATGCACTTTAAAAATGCATTGGTTATTTTAAATAGGGTAGTTTCCTTCAACAAAGAAAACGAAAGGCATTGATTGCGATTCGTTACCCACCATTTGTGTATTCATAATATACAAATAAATTGGTTTTCAAAAAACCGGTTTAGACGAATGGCAGTAATCAATTTTATCCTCATTTGAAAAAGACCAGAATGGCGCCCATGCGATGCCACTCCATGTGACGTCACAGGGACCTAGTTTCTATACGAGTAGATAGGAGTTTTACATCGTCTGAGATTACCAATGCATGCATGAGGCACAGAGCTCAGGTAAACATGTCTTAATAATCACCTATTAAACCTGGCTAAGGTCGGAAAGTTTTCTTCGTTTGATAGGGTATTAATAATCCTTATTTAAGTCAAGCGCTACCAGCTAGCATGGTACTCAGCTACCTGATAGCATCCTGCGTCGTATCAGCGCTCAAGCCTCACCCCAAGGTCACCTCACACGCCGACAGCTGGAACCAGAAATACGTCACACGGACTTTTCCCATCATTCCTACTTAGCCGTCGCGTTTTCGCGCCCTTGCAAATTTTCACTCTTCATTTAATCGCGAAAAATAGATATCGTCATTCGAAAATCTAAGAGCGTTAAATGCGCACTCCAGGAGTAATAATCTTTCGCTTTCGGCAATAAAAAAATAATAGGAAACCACCCTATTAAAATTTTGAGTTTTTTAATCTCATGACTAATCTATATGACCACGGACCCTCATTTATCAAAAACATTTCTCGTTGGGAGTGTATATTTCGAGATTCGAAGGATTAGTTTAAAGTATACAGGGACTAGCCACGGTGATAACTTATACGGGAGTCGCCTGCAATGCACAATCGTGCGAAAGATCCACAGGGAAAAAATCATCCGCCTTGACCGGAATTCGAACCCGGATCCCCCGATTTCCGGTCGTGTGCTTTAGCCAGTTAAGCTACCATGGCGTCACTCTTCCCTGTGGATATATTTGGACGGACGAGGTATTGCTGGACTGCTGAGCATATGATGCCACAAGCAGTCCAAATCGTGCGCACAGCCGGAGAGCAGGCCCGGGCATAGAACACAAAGAGGTGTTCGCTCTTGACTGGTTTAAAGTATACCGGGAATAGCCACGGTGATAACTTATACCCGCATTGCGCAATCGTGCGAAAGATCCACAGAGAAAAAAATCATCCACCTTGATCGGGATTCGAACCCGGATCTCCCGATTTCCGGTCAAGGCGGATGATTATTTTCTCTGTAGATCTTTCGCACGTTCGAAGGATTTGGTGGTCACCACAATAGAGGTTCTATCCTTCTTGATCAGCACAATCGACGTTACGCATATTGAAAATCGTATAACCGTTACTTCTAAATCAGGAACTGATACACGATATCACCATTGCGGCGTTCCAATGCTCGATCAGTGCCTGAGCGTTTTCTAAGTTTCAAACGAGTCAAAACCTTCAAATTCCCTTAGATGTCCCGGCACTTATTTCCGTAAGTAGGGCTAATTGTAAGTGATGACCGACTTCCTTACGAGAAAAGAATCATGAATATTTTTATTCACATGGTGATTCAATAGTTTTGAACGAATCGATCGCGAACAGCCAATCATTGTCAACGCCGACAATGTATCTCGATGGTGTTCGGATATTGATTGCTGTAATATTTCCAACCCTGCCGCGTGAACGGCGCGCCGTGAAATATACAAGAATTGCCATGGGAAAAATTTCCCCTGGACTCGTATCACGGACCTTTGGCTTTCCGGGCCAATGCGCAGACCACTACGCTATCCAGGTTCTTTTAATTCCCATGGCAATTATCCCGAGGCTCAGGCTAGGTGTTAGGCCCTCGCGGTCCGTCAAGGATGGCAACGCGAGGGAGAAAGGACTTCCAAGAAGCCACAACCGGTTGAGAATCTCAAACCTGCGCTAAAGCCGCGCAAAGCGGTTTGTGTAATATTTCTAACCCTGCCGCGTGAACGGCGGTGAAATATACAAGAAATGCCATGAGAAAAAAATTTTTCTCATGGCACTTCTTGTATATTGATTACTACTTGGATAGTTGTGGAACCTCAATGATACATGATTAGGCAAATATATTTTCCAAATTAACCGCGTGCTTGAACTCATTCCTCTCTTCTTAAAAACCACACGATTCCCACATGTCATCCCGAGGCCTATTTCTCAGCATGCCTTTGTCAGGGACACAAAATATATAAAATAACCGAATAAAAACGAAAAGGAAGGGAAGTAGACGTCTGATAGGACTCGAGAGGATGAGAAGAAGAATATTCTTTATTCCTCTGATCAAGGGAGCGTTCTTCCGCTGATAGCAAAAGAAAGAAAGACGAGGTAAGGCAACTGTTTGGATTCGCCCATCCGGAAGCAAAATCTGGGAGGGGGGAGTAATGGGGGTGAAGAGAACGTATTGGTAAGCAGTAGGTACCTTAAAGGAATGAATGACGAAAGGGGAGAAAAATACAAAACAGCCACAAGAGGAGCGACAGAAATAATACGCTCCCTAGTAAGAAGACGTCGACAAAGGATTTTGTTCCGGACCGCCGAAGCAAACATGGAGACCTGGTGAGTCGAAGGGACGCTATTTGGGTTTCCACCACATTGATTTTGTCCCTCAACCAGACAAGGCATGGTTCCTCCAAGATCATTTCTATATCCGAAGTTTGCTTTACAACTTATCATATTGGCATTGTCCAAGCATGCACAAAACCTCTCCGAAACAGCTCAACACATTTAACCAATTATAACCCAATGCTCAGTTGCTTAGCCAGGGTCCGGACCTCCCCGAAATATAGAAACACAAATATTTTCTTCATAAAAGAAAACAAAATATGGAAAAATCATGAATTTACAAAATATTTCTTTAACAATGTAGTGTTTTCGATTATAAAAAGTGTTGAAATTAGTTTAAAACATCTAATTAGTACCCTGTTTTTCAGAAATTTTCCCCCCTGATTTTGGGCCCCCCCGACCAAAACTCCTGGCTGCGCCCCTGCCAATGTTGCTTCCAAGTAACATCAAAACTGTATACATTTTCAGCTCTCTTCAGGAAATATTCAGCTTTAGAAACTACGTGCTCTTTTGTGCTGTAAAGTGTTATGGCTAAATGTGTAGCTATTACAATAATTATGACTGAGTAGAAAAAAATTCACACTTTTAAAATGTGAAGTCTTTAAATTTATATTCTCCCAGAAGTAGCTCTGGATCAGAAATGGTTAAACCCAGGCTTCAGACGCGGCGAAGTAAAGTCCTTGCCTGCCAACAGGAGGTCGCGGGTGCGAGTCCCGCCTGAGTAGGTTGCCCCTATCCAGGGCATGGGTGTTTGTACACGTTTCATTGTTATAAACCCCGATGTAAAATGATAATGATGCTGTTTTCAGTGGTACGCAGAGTCGTAGGGATACTTCTTGGTTTTCCACCACATTAATTTTGTCCCCAAACCACAAAATTCATGGTTCTCCGAAGATGGTTTATATATCCAGCGTTCGGTTTGCAGCTTGTATAAATGCTATCAGTGTCCAGGCTTACACAATACCTCTCGGAAACAAGCACAACACATTTAAAGAGATTAAGTCCTCCTCGGTGGCGGTGGGGTCTTGTCTGCCTTGCCTGCCACACAAGAGATCGAGGGTTCATGCTATTCGCGGGTCAGGGCATGGATGAAGGTGAAGGTATGAATTTTAAGTTGGTGCGAAGGCTTCCGCGGTGCGCTGGTACTGTAGGCTGCATTTTCCAGGTTTCACCGCGTCGTGGTTGCGTTGGTGATAACAGTTTCTCCTGCATTCCAGCAGGCGTCTTCAGGTCGAAGTGATTATGCCGTGTTTTGGCCGCCGTTATATAGGCAGCCCAGTGGTGGCAGCTCTAATCTCGACATTAGTGCACAGAGAATACTCCATCTCTGACCAACTTTCACTTCCCGCCGAAAAACGACATTTGGTGACGGCCCTGGCCAGCAATGGATATCACAGTGACATGGTCCTTAAAAGGACCGCAAAGGTAGAAAGAAAACTCAAGAATAAGACACCAAGTCCAAAAACGGAGAAACCCAAGGCAGCGGGTTATGCGACAATCCCCTATGTGGCTGGCACCAGTGAAAAAATCGCGAGACTCCTCGAAAAATTCGACGTAACAACACGCTTCAACTGTGTTAAGAAGACTGGAGAACTTCTTCCGACTCCTAAGGACCGTATCTCTTCTCACGCCTACGACGGAGTTTATCAAATTGAATGCAGTTGCGGTATGTCATACATCGGACAGACTAAGAGAGCTGTGAAGTGCCGTATTCAAGAACATAGAAGAGCGGTGAAAAACAAACAATTTCATCTGTCGGCTGTGACCGAGCACACTCTCAGTGAACCTGGACACGACATCAACTGGGAAGAAACAAAAGTTATCGCCAGAGAATCTCGATATTTTCCGAGGACCATCCGAGAGGCGATTGAAATATCCAAACATCCTCATAATTTCAATCGAGAGGATAGCTACGCACTCCACAGCACATGGAAGAGACTCTTCGCCCCATACCCCCACGCTATTGGCCGCAAGGCGACCAATCAGGGCGAACCTACACCACTGGGCTGCCTATATAACGGCGGCCAAAACACGGCATAATCACTTCGACCTGAAGACGCCTGCTGGAATGCAGGAGAAACTGTTGTCACCAACGCAACCACTACGCGGTGAAACCCGGAAAATGCAGCCTACAGTATGAATTTTAAGTTGAAAACCCTAATGTAGAAAGCCAATGATGGATATGAAAATCGTAAAATTTAATCATATTAGAGAGGAGTTACAAATTTAAAATTAAATCGAAAAGCTCTTTTCTTGTAGAACATAAAATCTTTACTGTCATTTATTCGATCAAGCTATTATTTATTTCTCAGAACATGAAAAATAATACGAGGGGAATAAGTAATGCAACACTTTTTTTCTGTAGCAGGGATTGATTTAGCAGAAAAAACTCAAAGGGGGGTGCAAAATTGTGTTACCTTTTCTTTTATCCTAATAAAAAATAATCAAGTCACACACAGAGTTTAAGAAATATTAAATTAAATTAAATTTATCACACACATATGCCATCTTCTGATATAAAAAAGTTATAATTGTGGTTCTGCAATCCTTGGCTATACGGGCAGTCCCGCAAGGTGGGAGACGCGCGCCCCCTGCTCCCCCATCTGTATCCGCCACTGTGCTGCAATCGCCTGTGAGATGCCCTGGGATAATTTATGAGATACCCTCGTTATCCACCAAAATAAATCACAGCCCGTTGCTTGGAACGCACCTCCGTTACAGACGCCATTTCAACATCCCCGCACAGTGCGGTCACCCATTGGAAGTCAATGCAGCTATACGATGCGAAGCGGGGATATTTTAAAAATTCCCAACAGAAATGCCAAGCGTTTAGAAACAAAATTGGCCCTGAAAAAAATGAGTAGTATTATCCACCGGTTACTTGGGGCAGCCGCTTAATTGGGGCAGATGTTGAGGAACAGAATCCAATAGAGGAATATCCCAGAGTATTCTCCGCTTAATTGGGACAGCATGCCGCTTTATTGGGCCATGAGTCGGCATCATAGACTCTATACTCGCGACAAAATTAAACTTTTTTGTTTTCAGAATAGTATTTTTTCATTTTCCTCCTTGGATTTACTGTTATTTTCCACAAATGATCCTATTATTACCCTATTTTGAAAGCTCTCGTTGTTATACTATCCGCAAGAGAATAGGACTTTTCTTTAATAGGACTTAGTAAAAGACATTCATTTAGCGTGGCCCGAGGCTGTGAAAAATATTTTTGACTAAATTCTTATTATTCTTAAAATGATAATAAATTCACTAAACTCGCTGATTTATCACTCAAATCAATAGTTTAATAAACTTGTGTTGCATTATAAACATTCTTTAGTCTTCCTTCTATCATTTCAACGTTTGCTTATGCCCATATACAGGATAGTTCGCCTTATTGGGGCAGCCGCTTAATTGGGGCAAAGTGCACAAGTCCCGATATGTCCCAATGAACCGGAATCTATTGTACTACTAACGCTACTGGATGAGCGGATTTGATTAGGTGGGCGATTGTTGAGCGTTTGTGCTGTGGAGGTATCGATTATGAGTTTCCAAGCTAGCACATTGTGCCTCGTTCAGTTCACGATTGTTCCAGCGATTGTCGGAACAATCGTGCATTCACACGACGATGATTACAACCTGTGCTGCCCTCTAGTGCTGACATCTAATGTGAACGAGAAATTGACGGTTAGCAAAGCTGTTGAGGCATGCAGGGTCAAGATATTACTGCGTTCAATGTGTATTTAACGAATAATTTTTCTTCCGCCCATATTCTTCCTTCCTAGGACAAATCCATCTATGGACAAATCCATGAAAAAAAATATAGCAAAGGGAGTTTCACGAACTTTTCGTTTTTCTCTTGTCGCTTCCGTTTCCGGTCTCCCAGCGCCTAACCATTGTAAAGTGGCAATGTTCGGAACTACGTGAACCATTGTCAGGACATGCATTCACACGGTTAGTTCGGCCAACTATCGTTAGGACGATCGCTCGGACAATCGCAATGTGAACGAGGCATTACAGCGAGCATGATACTACTAAAAGTTTAGTAGTACATGACAGCGAGTTACTCACCAAATATGCGCTTTTCGTCTTTCTCTTGTCGCTTCTGTTTGCGGTCTCCCAGCGCATAACTATCGTAAAAGTGGCAACGTTCGGAACTACGTGAACATCAGGGGCGCATCTAGGAATTAAGGCTAGGGGGGGTTTAGGCACAACTAATACTGGGGAGTTAGGGGGTATGGAATACCCGCCAGGGGAAGCTGGAAGTGCGGGGGGCCTCCCCCTGAAAAATTTTAAGATAAATGGTTAGCAAATGAAAAAACGACTTTGTTTTCTTCCACTAATTTATTTTGACGGTACGACATGTTTCGACCTTGAGCGGTCATTCACGAGTACAAAATTTTGTCAAAAGCCGGGTAAATTAATTACCAGGAAGGGACTTGAGAAGGTTGGAGGGGGAATGGGTGTGTTAGGAGGGGGGGGGGTAATGGGTGGCGGTTATGGTGAGGGATTTCCCATCCTACATTCCCATCTTACATTATTCTATACGTAATATTAATCCAATTAATTAGAATGGATTAAAATTAAATTTTTATCTGGGCTCTGGGGGGGGGGTTTATCCCCAAACCCTCCCCCCCCCTCGCTGCGCCACTGACGGTGAACTAATGTCAGCACATGCATTCACATGGATAATTCGGCCAACTATCGTTAGGACGATCGCTAGGACAATCGTAATGTGAACGAGGCATTACCTCCCCCAAACAGCACAACACATTTAGCCGGCCTCGGTGGCGGCGGGGTAAAGTTCATGCCTGCCGCACAAGAGATCACGAATTTGATTTTTGCCTGGATAGGTTGCCCCTATCAAGGACGTGGATGTTCGTGTACGTTTGATTGTTACGTTAAAAGCCCTAATGTAGAAGGACAATGATGGTTATCAAGCACCAGGATGGTATCCAGGATTTCTTTCAGGGGGGGGAGAAACAATGCCGTATCAAGGGTTTTGTTCTGGGGGGGCACAAGGATACCCCGTAATAAAAAACGAACGCAATGATAACGGGACCGTATTAAAAATATTGCATATTTTTTAAGGGTCTAGGGGGGATGCAGGAGTCCACGTGCCCCCCCCCCCCCTATATCCGCCTATGTCAAGTACGTAGAAATGAATTATTTTAGAGCGATTTGGAGAAAAAGCGAGTTGTTTTTATTTGTAAAGCTTTAAATCTTTAAGATCATTTATTGGGTCAAGCTATAAACACGGGTTTCTGTATATCATGCTATCATAAGGTGAAATTAGACCTGCTGATAACATGATATGCAGAAACCCGGGTCGTACTATTTAAATTAAAGTGTGGAATAGAACAAAGTATTTTTATTTTATTTTATGATGAAGCAGTTACACTAAGTAACGCCGGAGACCGTGTCTTAGACCAAACTTTTATTTATTTCTCAGAACATGAAGCACATTCTGTAAAAGGTTGAAGAGAATGCAATTCAGCTCCTGAATGAAACTCAATCCCACCCACCTTGTGTAGAGAGCCTCACAACATTCAACATAATGTACTTAATAGGTATCTAGTGCGCGGTAATCTCAGCAAATGCTTTGGATAAAAAGGTCGTTGGTTTTCTTCCAGATGACAGCGGTGGTACAAGAAGAAATAAAAAAGGGACCCGGGAGCGTACAAATACTTAAGTTAGGCAAATAGTAAATATTGCCTCTTGCCTTGAAGAAAAAAAGAAAGAAATCTTAGGAGGACCTAAAGCCTCTGGAAAAAATAATATACAGAAGAACGCACTAACAGAAGTGTTGAACCAGAAAATGATAAATTAAGGCCTACTCACGACATAACCTTCTAACATTTACGAAGTATTTCACATAAAAAAGCATTATTTAAGTTGTGATTTATTAATAATTAAGCAATAGTTTTAATCAGGATATCAAACATTTTAACCTCGTCATCGTTATTTTACAATGATGTTCACACGGCAGTTAGTAAATAATCAAATGAAACCTCCATTCTTCCATCGAATCGGACGAAAAGTAAAAGTGAGAATGAATTTTTTTCATAGCGAATGATAACTCTTATCCTACGTTATCCTACGTGGGAAGAACGCACTTGATATCTCTCTTTCCTCATCATTTTGAGGAAAAACGACCTACAGTAAAAAAAATAAATATACTCGGGACAAAAAACGAAGACTTACTCCCTTAACAACGATTGAGTGAGGTGCAATCAGGGTCCAATTAGCGCCGCTGACGGAAATAATGGGAAGCTCGGTCGGAAGAGGGTATTCGCACCGCTTCAGAGCGAAAACGGGTTAAAGGGAAGATTTCTCCGAAAATACGCCCAGAATGGAAATAGCCTCCTCTTCAGTTGGGCCAAATTTCCGGACCGCGTGTATTCTCATTGCCGGACGAATATACGCCACCTTTTTCTCGTCGGAGAGTTGCGAAACCAAATTAGGAGCGAAAAATGAGAGATATTTTTAGCATAGAAGGATTTCAAGCAAAAAAGGAATTTAATTGAGTTGGAGGGAAAATTAAAGAGTGAAAGCATCCTAACACGCAGAATATATTTTGAAAGCGCAAGTCATAGCAATATGAAGCCCCTTACACTATAAGTTGAAAACATATTCACTACCACCCCATGCTTTATCACTTTTAACTAATAAGAGAGCTACTTCAAATCAGTCTCAGGATTATAACGGTTGACAATGATGCAACATGGAAAGGGCTAGATACCAATGCATTCTTGGAAGCCTTCGGCATTCACTGTATCGCGGTTTATCGCATAAGATTCACATTAGAGCATCGATTACGGTACTTTATCATGATGACCGAAGATATTCTGCAACGCAGCGTACGCGATAATAACTTACGTTGCAATAAAAAGCGAAAAAGTAGAGATTGTATTGTCATAAAAAGCGGAGATATAAAAATTCTGATAGGGTTGAAAACGGGATCGAATTTTTTTTAAACAATTAGCCATTTCCCTAAAAGATAAACCTATAAAACCAAAGACACCTAAATTCTAAGAGACAAAAATAATGCCATCTGCCCAGATAGCCGGAAATATGCCATATATAGCAACAGTTAGCCCTCGACGAGCACAAATTAGGAATGAGGACATAGTGCATCAAACACACATCCTACGCCCGTTATTCTTCTAAGGATCACAGGCATTCAAGGGAAGGTTCACAGAATGAAATATCGACAGCAGACCATCAGAGATTTCTTCGTATCTTTCCATCTCAAAGCTGCGAAACCAAATTAGAAGCGAACGATTGAAAATAATCGTAAAAAAACACAATTCAATTTATGTTATCGCTGACCTCTCTCAAGAGGGAGAAACGCACATGGCCTTCATGGATGCTAAGTCAATCGCGTTGTGATTCCTAAGTCTAATCCATGAATCAGTATCTATTGAGATCATTATCGCACCTACCAGCATCCATTGAGAAGATGGTCATATGCTATGATGGGCGTAGAAATGAGTCATTATGGACAGGAATTTCTAAATCTGCAATTCATATCGAAAACGAACTCTTTTCTTGTAAAACGTAAAATCTTTATGATTATTTACCCTATCAAGCGATTATTATGTACTCCGCAGAACGTGAAAGAAATTCAGTGAAAGATAAAAAAGAATTGGATTCTCCTCATGAATGAACTCAATCCCGCCCACCTTGGTCGATAGCCTCTCAAAAGTCAACACAATATGAAAGCTATCTAATCAACGGTGATCTCAGCAAATACTACGAATACAAAGATCTTCGGTTTCCATCCCCATGATGCCGTTGTAATTACGCAAACTTTCAACTAAAAACGATACATTTGTCTTCATCTGATTATCACACTATCTTATACGAAGTGTCCACATTATTGAATTATTTTCAAGCCTGTCTATATAACAACAGGACTGAATCCATCGCAAGAAGAGAAATTTTTGGAGTATAAATAAAACTGCTCCCAATACAACATCATTTTATTCCATTTCTAAGAGATAAGTCGCATGTTAAGAGAGTTACAGTTTCCATCTCAGTTGAAGAAAATAAACATAAGATTAACCATTTCTTGAATTACCAACTTTTATCTCAAATGCCATAACTAAATGTTTTAAGCTCCGAAAATGAGTCGAAATGATTAGCAATATTCTAAGAATGTTAAATTATTAAATATTATTTATGAAAAAAATTATTTTAAGCACTAATTGCGTTCCATAAATATTTATACTAACTTTATCGTAAATTTTTTCAAATCATAAGATTCATAAATCATAGATTTTCTACAATTTTTATTTTTTTTTATCTTTCATTCAAACTAATTGCCCTACATCATGCCCCTAATTCGACACTTCTTCTTGTGTTAATGGTTACTAGGCATCATTCTCTTATTTCGTCGTCCATAAATTTCTCTATAGAAGATCCATATATTTTAAAACCTACCATCTCACTCATTAAACAGAATTTATTGTTATTGGAGATTTTTGTTATTATTATCGCAAAAAAATGTCTGATACGACCGTCAGAATCATAATAAATTTTTCAGCCTTCTTCGCTAAGGTTTTGGATTCCGGTTCATTAGTATTTCACTAGAATCGAACGACCGAATCACAAAAGGCCATTCCAATAGAACCAATAACTAAAAATCCTGGCTTTTAATAAGGTAGGACTCAAAAATTTAATAAGACTTATAGAAATCAATCAATAAGAAAAGGGTGGATCGAAAAAAAACGGAACTTTCAGTATACTAGTATAAAATATTAAACCATGAAAAAACATCACCAAATCACCAACAACCATAATTTTGGTGGACAAGAGAACCAAATATTGGTACGCAAGGGCCATGCAGGAAAAATAATAATGTCTACCTACGATTTTGATCTTAAAATAAGAGTTTCTATACTTGCTAACCCATTTTAAGCGAGAAAAAAACTAATTACTTTCCAACGAGCAACGTTTAAATTAATGTAAATGACTAACATATGAGGTCATGTACCTTCCTTAACGTATAAGTTACTTAGTAACTAAATAAAAGTTATTTGATTCATAGAGGGTAGAAATTGACGTAAACGGTATTTTCGCCTACAGAAACGAGCTATCTTCCCTTAATGGGACAGCGGTCACGGCGGTATATGCGACCGTCGACTGTAAAACTCTTTACGAGTGCGTAAAAATAAACAGCTTTCGTTAAAAGAGCCATGAAAAATGAATGGGAATGTTTTATAAGCTACATAGTCGTTGAAACCCAAATTCTCATTCCCTACTCACATAAGATGGACTTCGTAACATTCTAATAAAGTTTTTTCCACGACATAAAGCTTCAACTGCGACGGTACCCTGACGGGTTACGCAGAGTCTGACTTGCCAATTAGTTTGAATGAACTAGAGGTCATTAAACCCAATGAAATTTTTATTTATTAAACGTTGCTAAAATGTAATTTTTAAAGCGTAGGTATACATTCATGATAATTTACCTGCATACATTTCATGTTTTACCCCAGTATATAAGCAAAAAATTACCTTTTAAGACGTGCTTTTTTATAATTACTGCAATTTTAGTGGCATTGGAAGTTACCACGATAATTCATTGTAGGTAGAGCGATTGTCTACTGACGAAAAGGTCGCTAGTACAAGTACTCGAAAAGCAAAACAAATAAAAATCCTGCGGAAGTAAAAAAAGGAACCAGCCTCCGAACCTGAATGTGTATTATTCACACACCTGTGTCTTATTTTGTGGTGATCTCTACCCTCACACATCCGAAACTAACCTAAAGGGTTTAATCAACATATATTTTTTACAATAATCGAACAAATTATCTCTGTGACGAAAATTTACTAACATAATATAGTTACTGTTTCCTATAAATATAAACCAAAGTTAACATTGGGAAAAACGGAAAAGAAAACGTTTTTAATTTTTTCATTGACGCCAAAGAACGGTTGCTCTTGAGACCATTTTTCAATAAGAAGAAAAAACTTTCCACTGTACATCTTTCGTGAATATCATTATTGCGAGATAAATAAATGGATATTTAATGGATGCGAAGGTAGTTGCCATAGTGAGAGGCTTACAATGTGGCGCCTTATTTACCCTAGGCACTGCTCGTGAATCACGATAATATCTATGTTGGTGGTGGTTTTCGGGTATTGCTGCGTAGAAAACATTTTTACTCGACGTTTCACTCCTATTGGGAGCGTTATCAAGAGAATGGAAGGAATTTATTCTCGTCCCGAGCTTATATATGTTTTTCGCTACCCATTGTTGTGCCGGATTTGAATTTTAGGCGATAGCCGTTGGTCATTATATTGAAAGGGCGTTAAAATTACATCAGTGGGACGCATCAGCTGTTGCTGAACATTTTGCCTCCAGCCCTGGGCATAGAATAATGTTTGACGCTACACGGGTATTAGCGAAGACGGAAGAATACCATCCGCGTCTTATACGTGAATCCATCGAGATAGCGAAAAGACCTGATAACTTTAATAGGGAGGATGGGTATAACCTCAGCCGTATATGGAGAGGGTTCCTAGCACAATATAATGGCCAACGGCTATCGGCTAAAATTCAAATCCGGCACAACAATGGGTAACGAAAAACATATATAAGCTCGGGACGAGAATAAATTCCTTCCATTCTCTTGATAACGCTCCCAGTAGGAGGAGTGAAACGTCGAGTAAAAATGTTTTCTACACAGCAATACCCGAAAACCACCACCAACATAGATAAAAGAAGCTGTGAAAATCTTCAGACGAAAAATCACGATAATGTTTTTAGCAATTTTAATTTGATTAATTTTTCGCACTGCCTGGATGGTTATTGCGCTCACATGGTTTCTCTCAGCTCTAAGTACCTCAAACCACTTAGAGGTCCTAGAGTTCAACTCGTTGCTAGTCACAGGCCGTCAAATTTGCATTCATTCAGCATTCCATTCCAGCGTTTGATTCCATTCTCTAGGACACCTTACACCGGGACTGTTTGGCAAGGATCTTCTTACGGCTCATCCATATTGAATTCGGAACTATGCCGGTTGTGGCCAAACACGCCAGAGGTCAC
The DNA here is from genome assembly GCF_921293095.1 of Ischnura elegans. NCBI lineage: Eukaryota > Metazoa > Arthropoda > Insecta > Odonata > Coenagrionidae > Ischnura > Ischnura elegans. The sequence goes on along the minus strand of NC_060255.1, from coordinate 91,274,666 downwards.
TACTTTCCTTCAACTAAATACTTTGTCAGTTTAAATATAAAAGTTTATTAAAAATTTTAAAAATATACAAAATGCACGGGAATTAATTAGACTGTTTTTAAAGATATACACGATTAACGACTTCACCTTTGTTATAATTCATAAGACAACGCTGAGGGTTCCTTTTAAGGATAAATATGCAATAGATATCTTTTTAAAATCTTTTACTTCTAGCATACCTCCTTCTATTCCTCTAATTTATTATCTTTGCTTTGAGACCATCCTGAACAATCAAATTCCACTCGATTACACAAGGAATGAAAGCAAGTCAAGTGAGATGAGAGAAAAAATAACTACAGGGTAGTATAATGGATTGATATGGGAAAAGACAGATGAAAGGTCCCATCATAAATATCCAAGGGTTATATTTTCTGCATTCGTGTCAAGTCAGGCTTGTATACCAGGCAGTGTGGTTCTTATCGTACATTTAGCACAGAAATCAGTGTTCGCAGCGTCTCCAAACGTCATTCGATACTAGAATGCAATGTTAAAAAAGGGAGTGAAACGTTTTGGAAACAAGAAACTACTACTGGTCATCATACCTAAAAGAGTTATTTCCAGGTGTATTCATGATGCTTAAACTGAATACTGGAGGAAATTTTAAAATGAATAATAGAGACATGGTACGCAGTCACTAGAATATTTAACCTGAGACTTCACTGTAACAACGTTAACTCCTATCGCGCCATCTAGGAAAGCGCTTTGATAACATTATCTACAAAAACGTCATTTCACAAAAATAAATGAATGAAGTGATTTCATCGCACATTTCAGAAGATGAAGGGAACTAAGCAGGAAAATAATTAAATTACAACTCGTGAAAATTTTCAGTTTCAACGGAAAGATCGAAGTAGCATACCCTTATGACATCCTTTTAATAATATGTAATCGTTTTAAATGGTGAAAGTGACATCATAAAGCCAGTTTAAGCTGTGATGAGTAGAGGTATGGAATACGATGTTAGTAGAGCTAAGAGGGACACGAAAAAGCATTTTAAGTACAGACATACGGAAACAGAAGAGGACAATATTGTCGAGCGAAGTTTTGGTCATTTAAATCGAGAAATAACATTTTCCAGACAATATGGTAGTTTCCTTCATCAAAGAAAACGAAAGGCATTGAATGCGATTCGTTACCCAACATTAGTGTATTCATAATATAAAAATTATTTGATTTTAGAAATACCAGTTTAGACGAATGGCAATGGTCAATTTTAATCGCATTTGAAAAAGGCCAGATTGGCGCCCATGCGACGCCACTCCACGTGACGTAACAGGGACCTAGTTTCTATACGAGTAGATAGGAGTTTTACATCGCCTGAGATTACCAATGCATGCATGGGGCACAGAGCTCAGGGAAACATGTCTAAATAATCACCTATTAAAAGTGCCTAAGGTCGGAAAGTTTTCTTCGTTTGATAAGGTATTAATAATCCCTATTTAAGCCAAGCGCTACTAGCTAGCATGGTAATCTGCTAGCATCCTGCGTCATATCAGCTAGCTACATGCTAGCATCGTGCGTCGTATCAGCGCTCAAAGCCTAGCCCCAAGGTCACCTCACTTGCGGCAGCGGGAACCAGAACGACGTCACACGGAGTTTTCCCGGCATTCGTACTTACCCGTCGCGTTTTCGCGCGCTTGAAAATGTTCACTTTTCATTTAATCGCGAAAAATAGATATCGTCATTTAAAAATCTAAATGCGTGAAATACGTACTCCAGGAGTAATAATCTTTCGATTTAGGCAATGAAAAAAATAATAGGAAACCACCCTATACTAGAATCTCTACTGGGCCGAGAAAAAAAGAGTGCTGAGAAAATCGCATTGAGCGAGAAAGAGTCCCTTTTGATGACCTGGGAATGGAAAGGAAAATGAATGAAGATGAAAAATAATGGCTTACATGAATCGTGCTTCATGCAATATCAAAAATCACATCACTTCTGAATCGACGAGCTAGCTTTTAGCGCTGCTTAATTAAGCAATTCCATTTATTTTTGAGCATCGCCTTTTTTTGCTTTTATTTCTCAGATTGCCAACAGTGAAATCATTTGTCCTCTATCAATTTGCAAGCGCTCGAAGCAATGACATTTCGAATAACTGCATGACCATCAAAAACCTCTCAAAAAGCACGCCGTAAAAGCCTCATGTGTCCAATACCGCCCACTTCGCACTTCCTGGAATAATTGGTATTTCCTCTGTAGGCATGCATCCCAATGGATGAATTCCAACTCTTAAGCAATTTAGCGCGACATTTCATACAAAAAATCAAATTACTTCAATATATTTCGTGATTTAATTGGAAGGGTAAGGTTGCCTGTGTTTAGGTGAGGGTAGAGCTCACGTCGAACTAAGCCAAAGGCGTATGTACTTCACATAGATCTTAAAGAGTAGATCATTTTTTACTTAGGAAATATTTCTCAAAATCAACCGAATTTTTTTAACAGACAACCAAAGATTGAATATTTGGAGTCCAAATATCTGCAATTGATAGGGTCATCCATGATGGAAATTGATTGTTTGGTCAGTTCAGCAAGACCTTTATCCTTCAGTGAATGATTAGCAAAAATGAAACTAAGCATCAATCCACTGGGTGACCCATTATACAAAAGATGACCAATAATGTACAATGTAAGTCAACTCCTCTGCGGGTCTCGTACACAAACACTGAATATTACAGTCGTCCAATACAGGAACGTTCATCAGGCGGTAACTGATTGTTGAATAGGAGGATATACTAGTGATGATGGATATAACACGAGCAGAAGATTTCGGAATTTTACGATAATTCAAAAGAGAAAAAGAATCAAAAATTATGAGAATTGATCTAGAGGATGGATTGTAAATTTTTATCAGAAGGGAATGAAATTGAAACAGGATCTATATATTAATTTGGGAGAACAATTGATGCAAATGAAATGAAAGATAAGTTTTAAGTACGTATACATGTACAGAAGAAAAGACATTTTTTTAAATAATTACAGTAGTGAAAACAATCAAGTAATATATCACAATATGGATAATTCCACCTGATTTGAGGTAAGAACATGCTTAATAGCATTCCCGGTAATGATCATTTTCTTTAAGTGGTAAAAAATGGAGTATTTGCTAACTTGTAGAGCACAAACTTATCCTAAACCGTTACATTCTTCAAATTCTATGACAAAATTAGATGTATTTTCACACAAAAAGATTACTCTACAAAATATATTATCCAGAACCTCACTGTTAAACAATTTTTCATGCATATCCCTCTATTCGTTCGCAACACATTGAGAAATTGCTTCAATTATCAGAGTATCCTCAAACTTGTGGCTGAAAACCAGAGAAACGTACAGATACAAAAACATAAAATCCGTCGTACATATTAAAGAGTGTAAAAATCCCAAGGACGAATTCGAATGGGCGACAGGAAAGCAGTCAAGCATAAGACCTCACCTTTGACATTCTCACCGAAATCATGCAAAAAAAAGACAACTTTAATTTTTGAAAGCGCAACATACAAATCAAAAGGTTTTTTTAAGGTCAAAAATAAACCTGCGTGTCAAAGGCAAGAGTGCTTCCTTAAAATTACATTTAACCCACTAGCTTGGCACTCAAAAATAAGAGAGGAGCGTAATTTCATCCCAGTTAGTTTAATTTTTTAATAATAAACGCGTTAATGCCATGTCACGATGGGATAAAGAACTCAAAAAGAAACATCATCCGGCGTAGATTCTTTTCTCATTGCGCAAGCTTTTACATGTATATTAGTGGAAGATTAATCCAAAATCAGGAAAATATATTTGAGAACGGAGAGGTTCAAAAATTCCTTCCAGATAAATATTAAGAGCCGTATTAATAGTCGACCCCCAGGGGTCCCCTATCTCTAGGTATCCCCTTACAGTACCCCACGCACAAATCTAGTATTAATAGTCGTCCCCTAGGCTGTAGGGGCCCCCTTGCAGTCCCCTACAATGGGAGCGGAGTGAGCCTCACCTTGCGACATGTGCATGAAGCGGAGAAAACAGGTACTACTGGAATTGTAAGCAGAAATCTTTAGTTGCTTTCGTATTTTATTGACTTCATGTTGCTGCTTGTTCCAATACATTCGTAGCTGTTTTGCTCTCGTTAAAAAGTTACTCATTTATGCCTTTATTCACCTCCATATTAATTCATACCATACCATTTATTCACCCTGTCACATTGCTCATTCGCCCATTCAAAAATCGTTTCGTTTTCACCCATTTTCATTAATTTCACCATATCCCTTTCATCTCAACCTTTTCCTGTGTATCACTTCGCTGATTATACTTTCATATTTTCCCATTAACCCGTGATTTGGGTTATCTTTGACGGTGATGGACAGCCTGGAGGCCTTTGTTCGTCGTCTCGATAGATTAGCGAACCAACATCTGAGATTGAAGAAGTTTTACGTCCGTGATGCGCAAAATCCATTCGATTTTTTTAGGGATACAGAGTTCCTGCAGCGGTACCGGTTTCCTAAGGAAGCCGTGAGAGGGCCTCTGCTTGAGATGGTACGGCCTTATTTCGTCGGTCCTTAGTGAATCTCCGGTTAGAGAGTGTGTACGAGGTTCAATGCATCTGTGTGAAATCATGCGTAGGACAAACTAAAAGGGCCATACAATGCTGAATAAAAGAACATGCTTGAACACTAAACAATAGACAAGAAGAGAAATCAGAAATTTTTCAACAGGTCTTGTCAGAGCCAGGTCATGAAATCAATTTTGATAAAGCAAAAATCTTGGCCAAAGAAATTCAATATGTCGTAGTAGAATAATCAGAGAATCGTGTAAGTTACCAAAAGACCATAAAATATGAATCGGGAAGACGGTTACACCCTTTCCAGCACCTGGAAACGCTTGTTTCTGGACCCCAGAAGGACCCCCCTGTCCCGTATGGGGACCAATCAGCGACGGGCAAGCGCTCCCTCAATCTGGCGCCACCGTATAAACAACGGGCAATCAGAAGCACTCTCCATTTCAGCCTGGCTTGAGGACACCTACAGCACAGTTGGTAAAACGTCGCTATCAAAATGACAGCGCGGACGGAACCAGGACATCTATCCAACAACTTACTAGTGGTATTATTCGATCTTGGGAATGCAATTACAAAAAACCTTTAAAACACAAAGGCCACATTATCTGGTTTTTATTCCGCAACATTACCTCCTCAGTCTCAGTTTTCAGTGTTTGCTCCACAAAAAATTTGTATCTTGGAGCTTTTGGTCGCCAGTGCGAATTAGGTACCTTGACCTACCACTATTCAACTTTGTATTCTATTATTTTTTGGCTGTTGCTAGATACCAAAACTTGTTCCAAATCCATTTCCCTTAATAACAGGCACCGATTTCCTTATGTTCAGCCATTATCTCATGCTTTCATGATAGGAATTAACGAGTTGAAGGAATGAATTTATATGCAAATTTAAAAAAATGTAAATATATTTTATAAAAATAAAATTTACAAATTAGGGGTCACGTTTCCCACAAAACTATTTCAGTTGTGCTTCCGCCAGCTTTCTAGCGGCCACAGCTTGCCTCAGTCTATATTTTGTTATTTTGTCCTTCTCCAGGGATCTTTTTATCTTCATTTCATACAATCTTCGTAAATAGTTCCTCTCCTCTTCCATCATTTCCAACCTGGCCCTTAACTCCCTCTCAGCAATGTCCATGGAAGTATTGGCTGAAAGCATCCAGGAAGCAATTATAAATTAACAACAATATATCATACATCATTTTGTAAGAAAAAATAAATAAACAGAGCTGAAAGCATGATCATTTTTCAATTTCTTTTAATCACAGAAAATGTAGCACTGTGACTTAAACGACATATTTTTTCGAAAACTTTTATATTAAAATGCCAAATAGATGGTTATAAATTTTATCCTACAGCCTCCCAAAGCTTCTATTTAAATAATTTTCGATAGAATTTGCACCGAGTCCAACGGCTAATATCATTTCAGTTAATAGTGCAATATTACTAGCTATCAAAATACTAGCACTATTTACCCCAGCTAATTTTCAAGGGATATTAAGGACTATTATTCATTGTCATTAAAATTAGCAAATTCACATCTAATCACACCAAAGAAATTAATACAGTAGTTAGCAAATAATGCAAGAGCAAAAAAAACACCCGAATTTCAGAAACACCGTTTTTCAGGCTCAATAGGCAAATAAATATGCGCCCGTCATCACGTAAAAACTCATACCGTAATACATTCCACATATTACTCCAACCCACATTACTGGATCCTCTCAGAATGAATTCACACTTTACTTTCTTTACTTCAAATATTCTGTTGCTAAATAGGTACGCTGCAATCTCATTATGAAATCGACAGAAAATGCTGAATCCGGCTAGGCGAGGATGTACTTCAACATTGTATTACCAACTACGTAAAATCAGTTAACTGCAGATAAATACCTGAAAGAGATATCCTAAACTTACCTTTACTTGCAAAGCCTTTTTATTTACCTTTTCAGTTATTTTACATCTATTCTAGCAACATCGCGGTGACAGTTGAACTCACTCCGTACAGCTAGCCACGCCTTCTTCTTCGCCTTGCATTGAACGCTGTCCGTTCTCTTGTTTTCAATGGAACATTTATATTTTTCAATCAAATCGTACAATATTTTCTTCTCCGTAGCTGAAAACAAATCATTTCGCGCCGACATCTCAAGTTCTTTGTATAAAAACACCTATAAAAATAAAGTAAATAAATACCTTTGTTGTTGTTACGGCCCATAGTTACCACGTTCGGAGTCCCATTTATATTTTTCAATCAAATCGTACAATATTTTCTTCTCCGTAGCTGAAAACAAATCATTTCGCGCCGACATCTCAAGTTCTTTGTATAAAAACACCTATAAAAATAAAGTAAATAAATACCTTTGCTGTTGTTACGGCCCATAGTTACCACGTTCGGAGTCCCCATACTAGGGGAGTCCAAGGGGACGACTATTAATACCGATGTTGAAGATTCCCCTTGAAGTCCCTTGGGAAGGGTGCCCCTAGGGGACCCTTAGGGGAACGACTATTAATACGGCCCTAAATATCGCATCATAAATAAAAAAGACCTTCCGTTCGACGATTTAGTAGCTTAGTATTTTTTAATTAACGAAACGGCTGGACCAATTCCTATAAAATTTGTTGTGTATGTTCAGTAGAACTGAGAATATGTTGTAAACTATTTCCCATTCTTTCCAGGGCCAATGAGGCCCTGGCTAGGGCCCCGAGTAATTTCCATAAGAAATACATGTAAAGTTCGTTTTTAATTACTGCAGACCTTTTTTCTTTTGCATATTTAAATTAGTAATAATTGTCACATTAAGTTGAGACATATATCATTGGAATGAAAACAAAATACTTATTCTTATTCTTGTGATTGAATTTCGTTTTCCACGTAATTTACGGTAAGTTTAGAAAAAAAAACATAAAAAAGCTGAAATTTGAGCGTTTTTGGCTTACTGTCCCCTTGACGACAGCCAGTATTGTTGATGTAGTTTGACATCTCTTTTATCGATACAGTTTGCGATGCTAGCGAAGCTTTAAATTATCTATCAGAGTTTTTTAACTCATTGGATTTGCCAGGCATGTCATCGCACCGTTTACAACTGTAGATTGGATCTCCAGCTACATTGCTTCGTCATTTGAATCCACCAAGGCAGTGCAATGGTTATTTTTACTGCTCGTCAATACAATAAATCAGTTATTTTTAATTTGACCACCAAAATAATCACTATAAATAATATATATGGCAAAACAACGTTTGCCGGGTCAGCTAGCTCAATTATATGCTGCTTCATATGGGCTTTTCTTACACGATTTTGAGCATCAGTCAAGCGTCGGTCTAGCGTTGCGTTAACCTGCCCCGTGAACGGGTCAAGTTTCCGCAACAGACATAGACCTAAAAAGATTTTTGATGGTTAATAACACAAATAGCCAGCAACTGAATGAGTATAATTTTTATTCAATTAATTGCTTTATAAAACCACAATGCCCAAAATTTCTTAAGTTAAAACGTAAGAAAATTAATTTCAAAAAATCCGCGAAAACGTGTTCCAATCCACCCTATGTAGATTCAATTTTAAAAATGCTTTTCTGACAAGCAATTTTGATACTCATTTACGTAGTTTCTTGAATTTGTATCCTTATTTTATTATAATAAATCAAATATGATTAAAAACGATATAGCCGCTCTTGATTTATAAATGATGTAACTAAACTGTGAATTCATTTAATTTTTTGGCGGTACGAAGTTCGCCGGGTCAGCTAGTTATAAATAAATGCCCAATATTATTCCCAGTGACCACTGGGAATATTATTGGGCATTTATATTGACGCACTCTCGCATGCCTTAAGAACGTATGTGAGCTCCTGGGACAAAGTACTGTCATGAGGAATGAAAATTGTACTTTGTTTTTCCACATATATTTATTTACACGCTACCGCGGTTTCGACGCACTGCGCCATCATCAGGCGAGGAGTAAAATGAAAGATCATCTTATATATATAAACCAGAGTAGTGGGGGGGGTAATCAAGAGATAGGGGGAGGTTGGAAAGGAGGAGGGGGAGGGGGGGTTAGGTTTTCCCTGGTTTTAAAAACCAAGAGGATGTGAAATGATGGGGAGGTAGGAAGGGTCGATGCACCCAAGCTGACTAAATGCAGTAAAAGTTGGGCAAGAAGTAGGAGGTTGGGGAGAGAGGGAAGAATACAAAGGATATTAACCGAGTACAAAATGTTCCATGTTTGTGAGCACAGGCGGGGGTGGGAGTGGGTGACGGTTGAGGGAAAAGGAAACCACTAATGTGTGAGGGTATGGGGACCCCATACCCTCATTGCCATTAAGTAATTTTACGTGAAATCGTGGTAGAGGCATGCAGATGAGTACATATTGGGGAAAAATACCTCTGCCACACATCCTAGCGGTGGCGTGCGCAGATCTACGAGGATGAAGATAAAGGATGAACATTTATTCCACCTAATCAAGGAAAGATTCACAGGGAAAGAATCAAATACACATACACTTCAAAATGGGAATTTTAGTTACTTGTTCGTCCCCACTCGATACGATATTAAATAGCGAATGTATTCCATTTCTATATTCTTTCCCGGTAATAAATATGTTCATGGATAATACGGCATTAATTCTAACGGGAAAAAACATACCTGTGGAAAGAAACGGAGCACCCTTTAAGGAATCTCGCAGCAGCCGAACGCTCTACACGTATTCACTATGGCGCCGACCCGAATCACTTGACACACGGCAAGCTGAAGTTGACTACCATAACGTGACGTCATGCGCCATCTACCCGCATACAAGATATATGATTAAAAAGTACTGGAGTATAGGTCATATATAATTCAAAAAAGTTGTTAGCCAACGTTTCGGTTTATTTTAAAACCTTCATCAGGGCTATGAATGAAAATATGAGTGTTTAATAAAATACAATGATATACAATATTGTTACTTAAATAAAGGTTACAAAAGAGTTTTTTTACAATAACATAATTTTTTAAATGAGAAGATAATACACAAAAAGTTTTACATTCCTTACTTTTGCACGTATTTGTTTATTGATAGTAGATAACGAAGCTATTACCCAACCTAGTTACCGTTAATTTCGATACATTAAATAAAAATAAATTTTGCTAAGGTTTTCAATGTCTTTTTTTTACTACAGCTGTTAATTGATTTCGATATGTGAACCATTTCTTTGAATAGTATTTTTCTCAAATTAACCTCATGATTTAAAATTTCGGCGTAGTCAAAATAAAAAACATGGCGATTGTTTATGCTATGGTTAGCAAGAGCATACAGTGTTATACCACCCTTTTACTGATGACTAGTGCAGTTAAATCCTGTTTTTTAAATATTGTGATATTTGTCCTACATAGCAAGTGTTACAATCGAGGCATGAATTTTATATATAATATTACTTTTCAGATTTTTGGAGTTTCTGATTTTATTTTTGTGTATAGAAGGTTGTTTAGAGTGTTATGATTTTTTTGTGCAATTTTATAATTTATTTTATTGAATACGTCCGTAATTTGTTCAGATAATTTATTGATATAGATGATGGTATGGGGATGTTGTATTTGATGAATCGTTTTTATTTAGTGAACATGTATGCATTATGCAATGCACTATGCAAGTATGTGATTATATAGCGTTGTTTGTGTGAAGTATAGAATGTATAAGTTTGTAAGGAAATAAGATTTTTTCAGAATATCCTCGATTATTTTAAGGCCTTCTCGTTAAATATTTTTTCGCTCAAATTTAGAGCTCTAAATTTATTACATTTATTTTATGTACAAGAGGGTGATGTGAATGAAAATTTATAAATCTGTCCTATTTGTGTGGTTTCTTTCACCAATCTATATGAACGGAACTCACTTTTTCGAGATTTGAACGCTTTTAATAGAAGCATGGTCTTCGATCGTATCGAAAGAAAACGAAATGAACTTCAATGAAACGTGCACTTACCTCGGCTGAAAAACCTCCAACGTCTTCACCATAGACCATTTAAGAATCGGTGTCTTGAGGCAAAACATAAAAACGGTGAATGCTGAGCGTTAAAACCCATAAAGCTTCAATAACCTTACCGAGTCGCGGCTAACCCAACTCCCGACGCGCGGAGACGAACCCTGCGCCGCGATCGAAAAATCGATGTAATTTCCGGCGACGCAAACTTATTTCAAAGATAACTGCATAAGCACCTCAAGAAATCTTCCATAAATGCTCTCATATTAGTTACTCCGCGTGACTTTGCCGAAAACCCATTTGAAACTCTACCTAAATGTAAAACTTTGTCGAAAAACAGTGTCCGCCATTTTGTAACTGCACGGTAAGAATTTATCGATGATATTCTTTAAGATTACGGAAAATTAAAGAAAAACTCATATGCCAACAGATTATGTGGTTTTTTATTCTGCAAGAATCCACCCATAACTACACCATCTACTTACTTTGGAAGATTTTCCGAGAAAATTGAAGACGGGCGTTTTTATGGAAATTTGTTCACGTTTGAGCCTCTGTATCTCAGTAACGGGTGGGATCTATGTCAAATGAAGTATATATCCATAAATTTCAATCATTTTTTAGTATAAATGCAAAGTTTCAAGTTTATAACTCAAAAAAAGCCATTTTGTAATTTTGTCCGGCTTTTTCCGATTTCCGCCCACTGTGCCGTCGCCTGCGATCCCTAAGTGACAATGGCCGGCAGCTAACCGGCATTTTGCCGGTGCCGGTTCGCTTTCGGTGTGTGCAAGGTCCAATACTCTCCCATTGTTCACCATTGGAATGTGAACGGCCGATATTTTACTGGCCGTCCAAAATCGGTGTGTGTGCAAGGGGCCTAATTTATTTTTCAAACTAATTACAAACAACAACTGGACGAAGTTGTTGAACGATCCTACTACCACTTCATACCACACTCCACTCAATCATCATTTCCTGGCGGAAGTTTCATGCATGAGTGGTTTTGGAAGCTAAGGGGTACAAGTGATTTCTTTTTTCTATGTAGTGTTAGGTACGTAAATCGGTTAAAGAAAACAAACCAGATCAATTAGATATTTAAAAGAGCATTTCATTTTCCACACTATGTCAGCACTAAACAGAGAGTCACTCGTATCCAATGGCAACCAAGTTTTTGTGTATTTTTTCTAACAATTAACTTTACCTAACTCTGTTGAGAAAAATATTACTTGTACCTCTTGGCTTCTCACCCCCTCAAATGTCTTCTGTGACATTCTCTTGCCCCCCTTCACGTCACACGAATATCCGCAAAGGTATTTTTTGTAATCCTATCCGCCCGTAGCGAAAGAAAACCTTTCCCATTAAATCTCCAATTTTCTGAGACGTCTCTTACACCGCGTTGCCATTGACAGACAAAAATACTTTCACTCAACTAGGCTCGAAGATTTTCGCACCGTTGATCGTATGATTTCTGCATTTCCTTCGGGTAACGCAGAGAGAACGCGAAAAAAATGCAGAAATCACTTTCACTATCGTCCGCTTCTTCAATATTAGACAAGGGACGATAACAATCACATTTTCAACCACATCAAATGTTTTTCTAGAGTAGATTCCGCTGATGAAATACCGAAAGGAAATGGAGACGAGAACTTCTTCCAAAATTATAAAAATGCCAAACACTACAAACATTTTACCACCAGAAGTTTAAACTTTGTCATAGCATCCTCAAATAGGAACAATTTTAAATTAGTTAATATCTTATACATAGCATACCTATGAAAAAATAGATAAGAAATCAATAAGAATAAATATGAAGAGAATATAATATATTAGTTAGGGATTAAATCAACAGAAAAAATAGCACTTAAAAGCTTAATTACGTTCAAGATTTCTTTGCAAATAAAACCTCAACATCTAAATCGTCGATTCAATTGCATAAACAGCGTGCCAATGTCGACCCTGGCTTATGGAGGAGTTTAAATCAACTCCCTAATCTACGCTCCTCCTCTTAGCGACAAATTTCCGTCAAATAAGTTTTCGCCAGAGCTGACAAAAATTTCTTACAACTGAAATCAAAAAATAAAAATCCACAGGTACACCTTAATTTTAAGAGGCTTTAGTAAATAGGTTATAGATCTCTCCAGGATGATTGAATAAATACCAAAACATCTCGTCGAGAATAGGTCGTAAAAACAACGATAAATCGCGTCGTTCGTATCAATAGTGATTACTCGGTTGAAACAGCAAAGAGCCAAATGTCCTGATAAAATATGCAATAACAACCTCTTGCTTTAAGAGGAAGCCGCTATAGAGGAAATAACGATGTGTTCGAGAAATGAGCTGAGAGGGGATGCTCAGAGCGCAATCGAGAGAAGGATGTTCAGTTGCTAAGAATAGGGAAGAGGGTAAAAATAAGAGACACAGACCTTCGTCGAAGATGGAAATCAAAAGAAGAAGTGATTAATAAACTTGGTCCGTCGAGTTCCATACACACCTATACTGATCGTACATTCTAGGTTAAAATACGAGGCATGTTTTTAAAGTAAGTACCGCTTTGACATAAAAAAATAAGTAAATTTTTTCAAAAATAATAAATTCACTTGAAAGGCCATACTTTACTTTTCTACATAATTTCCATTACTATTGAGGCATTTATCGTATCTTGGGACCAGCTTTTGCATGCCATCGTCAAAGAAGCTTGCCACCTGATTAGACAACCACTGCTTCACGGTCGTTTCACTTCGTCATCATCGGAATGGCGCTGTCCCGCCATTAAGGGTGTGTTGCTGGTCGATTTTTTGACTAGCGGCGACACAATCAATGCAACAGCGTACTGTGCGACTTTACAAAAACTGCGCCGCGCTATTCAAAACAAAAGGCGTGGCATGCTGAGTGCAGATGTCGTTTGGCTACACGATAATGCCTGTCCACACACAGAAAATCGAACACAAGACCTTATCACTTCTTTTGGCTGGGAACAATCCCGTACACTCTCCATACAGTCCCGATCTAGCGCCAAGCGACTACCATTTGTTTATGCACATGAAGAAGCATCTGGCGGGTCAGCGCCATTCCGATGATGACGAAGTGAAAACGACCGTGAAGCAGTGGTTGTCTAATCAGGCAGCAAGCTTCTTTGACGAGGGCACTTAAAAGTTGGTCCCAAGATACGATAAATGCCTCAATAGTAATGGGAATTATGTAGAAAAGTAAAGTATGGCCTTTTAAGTGAATAAATTATTTTTGAAAAAAATTTACTTGTTGTTTTTTTATGCCAACACGATACTTACTTTAAAAACACGCCTCGTAATTGCTAACAATAACCATTTGCCCTTTCATCTATTCATCCATTAAATGGCTCGCGCAGAACAGCTCTTATCCTCGTAGCGAAATCTCACCAATTATCCTAAGATAAATCCACTACTTACATTTATAAAACCGTAATTACCAGTACCAGGAATCGATTTTCAACATTATTCCTCACAGTAAAATGCAAAAATACTGTTTACAGTTAATTTACGTCGAAGATGTGTTTTCCCTGAAATGAATGAGGCTCTGGAGATCATGCTAACGCATCAAAAATTAATTTCATCACACAAAGCAAGAAGAAAATGAGCGTTTGCGTATTACAGTTTCATGAAATGGGAAAAAGCAAATGAGAAAGTCTTCCGCTGGATTCAATCGTTGAATTGCAAATCCCATCTTACTCACTCAAAACTCAGATTCCGACTCAAGAAACCTTTCCTGGCCGCTCCGAAATGAGAAAGAATTCTTTGTAACAGGCTCCAAATTTTAGAATTTCCGAGGACTGATGAAGGGCACAACTTCTAACTTCTTAAGGGTTGATGGGAAACGGGCGGTTGAGTGAAATCCCCGGTAACAGCTTAATTCGTTCACCCGCTGGGAATGGCAATTATAGAAGGCAATTCAGAGAATAAAAGGGAAGAGAAAGGAGATAACTCATGATTGATGCTTTAAAAAGGAGCTATGGGTAAATATTTGACTTTTCTGTCTGGAAAATATATAAATATTAAAGGATGAAGGACGAAGGCATTAAAAAGGTTACAGTATTATGAAAATAATAACCCCAACTGTCCTTTGAATAATCATTTACGCGTATAACGAGGGTAAATTTACGAGAAGAATAAAATGCAATTAACTATTTCGATGATATTTAGAGATTTGGAACCCTTTTATTGGAAAAGAACAGTGTCAGTATGATAAAATTAGCAGTGCCGGACCGCACTTTACTTTGCTTTTTTATAAGTGACATATTACTGTGTATTTTTTTTCAAAAGTTATTCTTTACATTTTATTTAAAAAATTCATTTTGGTTATGAATGTATACTATAATAGAAATATTGAGTCAAAAAATTGACAAAAGTGTTATTTGACTATTATGTCTTTTGCTACCCAGTGCCAGAGCGGCGTTCCGGCGCATTCCGGCATCTTGACACCATTGGAAAAGAAACTTCTTTTCCGCATCACACTCTTGTATCCGACCATGGTTTCAACACTATGTCAAGGGTCTTCGACACGCGGCCCGCCGGCTTCTTGCGGCCCCAACAGGATAAAAAAATACTAAATCGCAACTTTTAAAAATAAAACTAAATGTCGACACACTCATCAAATAGATATAACATCAAAAATCGCATTGATTGAATGAACTTTTCAACCAATAAAGATTATGAAAAATTAAATGTTTTATTTATTTTATTGATGTGGTGTTAAAGTTACATGGAGCATTGTGGAGGTGATGACGGAGATGACGTGACTTCCTGAAAACCAATCAAAATGCAACAGGCGGAGCCAAGCCCCTGATCAATGCAGTCACTTCCAAAACTCCTTGGTATACGCTTCGTAAGTTAGCAGTGTTGCCGAGCGGGAAGAAGGTTTTCGACATAGTCTTTCGTTTCCATGCTCCGACAAAGTCTTTGGAGTAAACGTGGCAACGCCCGCCTCTTTCTCTCCCCATCCCACCGCCCTAGTGTCTTTGGTCATTCCTACGTGAGATACGTGAAAATAGCACTTTCATCTTAATTTTAAAGCACTTTTAATTACAGTTTATACTGCAGGGGTATCAAATACGCGGCCCACGGCACCATGACTTCTTCAGTCGCAATCGACACTTCCTTTGCTCCTTTAAGATTTACTGTTCTAGCAGTTGGAAGAACAAAACTTACTGGCGCTTCATCCATATTACCCACATGCATTTCTTCTACCCCGAAAATGCTCTCTTTCACAAATTTTCCACATTTTATCATCTTGGCCTCCTAATCTAGTAGTTTCTGTCCAATACTTGTCTAGGCACGACTACTTAAATTATTCCTCATCGTGAATAGGAATCCCCAAGAGGTAAAGGATTTGAAGTCATTTATTTGTCGTTGCTCGTGAAATAGCAGTGGCATTGAAGACTTTTTCAGAAGGAGAATTTATAAAGAAATGTATGTTGATGGCGGCAGACGATATTTGCCCTGAAAAACGTCAAAAATTTGCAAACAAAAGCCTTTCAAGAAACACGGTTGTGTCTAGAATTAATTAACTAGCAGATGATCTTCACAGTCAAGTACGAGTACATTTATCAGTATGTTGGGCCTAAATATCCCCAAATTAAGCAATAGTAGTATTTTATATAATTCTCCTTTTATTGTTCCTGAAATACATATGCGGCCCTCAAGCTGTTTGAGTTGGCTAATGTGGCCCGCCAAGGTGAATGAGTTTGACACCCCTGGTATGTAGCATCAGATAGCATCTATTTTCTTAATGTAGCACTGTAGCACTAGTAGTTGACGACAAACAGTGATGAAACACAGTTATTCGAAAAAAATACGGGATCGATTAAATTATTATGGGGTATAAAAATAATAAACTAAAGACATAAAGTAAATAATTAAAGTTGATATTAGCAGCCTTAATACCATTTACGCTAGTAGAACATCAACATTGAACAAATTTCAAAACTTTCTTCCTTCAACCGGTTGCGTCTGCCAGTCACAATTAGATTGTGCTGGATGAAAAACCTCTCCGCAAACCTCTGTCCAGATTGTTTGGGGTGCAGCATTACCAAACTCAGTATTTTCTAGCCAGATGGCAAGAAATAATTGATTAACATTGAGGAAGCTACCAGGGTTCTCTCTCAACCTCTCTAGTAGCTGCCGGTGAAAATACACGTAATCATGTATGAAGCAGTAAGGCCTAACGTCCAGTGGCGCAGCGAGGGGCAGGTTCGGCACTAAATTTACGACATTTTCGGTTCAAATATTATAAAAGTCTAGTCATCGCGCCTATATCGCATTACTTTACGTGTATCGCATCAAAATCGCATTTATGATAACATAATTCTTGGAGTATAGGTCAAATGTATTTTATGCAAAAAATTGTTAGACAACGTTCCAGTTTATTTAAAACTATCATCAGGGCTCAGCTTTGCACATATTTATTGATATAAATGAGAAAAACTCGAATGAAAATGAAATTTTGTTGCATATAACAATAAATATGTCCAAAGCTGAGCCCTGATGATAGTTTTAAATAAACTGAAACGTTGTCAAACAACTTTTTTTCATCATACACATTATACCTATACTCCAAGAAATACTTTATCATTAATTAAATGTGGTCATGATAAGAAGAATAAAGTTTCTTCTCCTGACCTTCCTTATTATAGCAACAATGTAATGTTTATGCTCTTGGAGTATAGGTCATGATAAATTAAACTCACATTTGGCCAACGTTTCGGAGATTTCTGAGCCCTGAGGAAGGAGAATAAATCTCCGAAACGTTGGCCAAATGTGAGTTTAATTTATCATGACCTATACTCCAAGAGCATAAACATTACATTGTCATGATAAGAAGAAAAAATTATCCCATACGCAATTTTCACGTATCTCAACAACCGACGATGGTTTCAACACCTTGTGTCATTTTCAAGGTCGAAAGCCTTCCTTGAAATTGAAGGAATTCCTCGAAAATGACTCAATGTGTTGAAATAATGGTCTGTCGTTGAGTGTTGAATTAAAAAGTGTGGAAATTAGCATTTGTCTTCTTCACCACATATATAGCGAACTTCCACAAATCAAGCCTGAAACGATTTTATACGTTCTATATAATTCATTTTCTTCCGATCCTTTGTATTTCTTAGTCTTTAGACGATTGTAAAAATTACTCAACCATATCTCATTATGAGGCCGATTAAGTAACTCCATCTACTTCCCCTTGGTTGTTCAGAAGAATTCTCTTTTCTCTCACTGTGATTAGTATTTCATCAATATCCGCTTTTTAAAAAATAGGCAATTTCGCTTACGTTAAAAGAAAGATCTGAGGTTTTCCCGGCGTTAGATGATTGTGAAGTTGTTTCGGGTTTCCCACCGGACGAGGTTCTCCATCTCTGCCACCGTTTCGATGGCCGCGTCCATCGTAATTAGGGCTTGATATCCCTGCCATATCCATAGCCCTGTTGACGATGGACGACACGGCCATCGAAACGTTGGCAGAGATGGAGAACATCATCCGGTGGGAAACCCGAAACAACTTCAACATCAACTTCGCTTACGTTACTTATCATTAGCCTTGGCCAAGGTTTGAACCCAGATCCCCCGATTTGTGGTCGAGTGCTATATTCAGTTGAACTACCGAGGCCTCATTCCTCCCTGTGGATATTTGTACACACTACCGGACAATGTGTAATGGACTGTTGAGCATATGATGCCACAAGCAGTCCAAATCGTGCGCACAGTGCCACAGCCGGAGAGAAAGGCCCGGAATACGGACGCAAAGAGGTGTCCGCTCTTGGCTATTTTGAAGTATATCAGCACGGTGATAACTTTACCGGAGTCACCCGCAATGACGCCTCTGTATCTTAACTGGCTAAAGCACTCCACCGGAAATCGGAAGATCCGGCTTCGAATCCTAATCAAGGTAAATGATTTTTATTCTTCTGTGGATTTTTCGCAAAATTTGTGCATTGCGGGTGACTCCCGTATCACCGAGGCTAGTTTCAGTATACTTAAAACTAGTCAAGAGAAAACACTTCTGTATGTTACTTATGCTTGCATTCCGCTATCAATATTTAAACACCCTACATGCTCCAACAACTCATCATCAAAGTGTTGCGGCCGCCGCCAGGGAACGTAAATTTTATTTCATAACCAGTCGCTTGCTCTAAAATCGGCAGAGAAATGATTAATTACAGCAATAAAACGTCATATAATTGAAATTTTGGGATTGGAATGTTCAAATAAAACCGTTAAGGTCCCTTTGCGTAAAGGCATGAGAGAATATCACAATTTTATTTTTTAGAAAAGAGTATTTTTCCTTACTTATTTTTTATTTTCTCAGGCATCCCGCGTCTCTTTATCAACAATGAAATTTCTCGGCTTCTCCTTTCCAGCCAGCTCTTCCAGGAGAGCGGCCACGCTATAATATTTTATCTCTAATTCCTTTTGATCCTAGTTCGTTGTAACCACTTATGAAGCTGTTCTTAGACTTATATAACTTGTTCATTTTACGATTCAAATTTTTTTTGCATTTTATTCGCTTTTAATATGCATAAAGCATGCCGTGGACTTGGTACTCAGAGGTAACGTAAGAGTTATAGCCCTTCTAAACTTTCAGCAAAAAAAATATACCAACTTCTAGGCGTATGCAAAAATGGACTGACCCCATATCTTCACACGGAACATAGGTATGTATGAAATTAAAAATACCTTGCCTGCGTTCGTAGGAACTAATACTCGGACAAAGTGGCGTTAGTTCTCCGCAGCGATCTTTACTTCCCATAACTCTCGGGTGGTTAAAAAGCTTAACTCACAGACGAATTTAATTCTCTTTCACCTCTTTATTCTACACTATATTTATTGCTAAATCAAAATTCTGGGTGCGAAAAATTTTAGGGTGAATTTATAAAATTAAAGTATACAGTACTCTAATAGTTATATTAACTATTATGTAAAAAAGGTTAATTGAAACCCAAGAAAAAGAGAATAAATGTAGAAAAATAAGAATCCTGAGAAATATTGCCCAATATCCACGTCTTTGGGCATGGACGATCGGAACGTTTCAAAACATATGACTAGGATCAGCTCAGTATCCTACCACACCAACCAGGGATGCCAATTGAAACTAAACGGGATTCAAAACCAGTAAAATTTCAATAGTGTCGTTCCCGGGAGCGAAATGTAGAAACGAATCGAAATGGATTTAAACACAGGGAGCTAAACTCAGGGTCGAAACGAGTCAAAACTATTTCGGGTCGAAACAAACCTAAAACTCCGAGACGAAACGAAACACAGATAATGTTTCACACCGGACCACGTGCTTCACCTTCGAACGGTTAAGTTTCAACCCACAGAACAAGTTCGAAGAATGGCTGAATGAAGTACCTACCCACCACCATTAGATACATGGAGCTCCCATATTTTTACTAAAAACAGGAGAGCGGTGAACGCTAACTGGCCATTCGATTTTTAAGCTCAATGTTTTAACCTCTCCACACGTATGTCAAACGTAATGGGTCGAAATTATTCCCTTTTTTCCCCTCCACTCAACTTCTGGGATCGAAACTTAGCTATCTGCAGAAAGCGAGATATCTAGTGGTACACTTCATGCATATATAGTACATTTGCATTTAATGAATTAAGAGGATACGCATGGTGTAGAACAAGGGGAGGTTAAAAATTCCACGGCAAATGTGGTACAGAAAAGACGTAAAAATGCATAGGTATGTTACAAAAATAAGTACAACTTAGAGGTAACTAATAAAACAGAACAAGACAACCGAAAAACACGCCAGCATGATGAAGTAATTAAGTACCTGAGTAAATAAAAGTTAAAACTGGCCATACAGAAGACAGAAGGTCATTGAGGAACCTGGTAGACGAAGTCAGACAATATATGGATTTATTCGCCGCAAGAGGTCGGTTTACAAGGTAAAGCGTCCATGGGAAGCTTGTAAAGTAAAATCTGGTTATATCCATTGAAATTAATCGCATCCGCCAGTGTATTTTTAACGATAGCTGGCCTTCGACATTGTGTCTTGAATAGCCATCAATTTGAGGCCCATACCTGCACTCCAATACCCGCAAGTCATTCACAGATGGAACACGTAACTGCTAATATTACGAACATGCTGAAGTTCAAATAAATAACACAAAAAAATTGCGGATGACGCCATTACACTCGGTGGCCGGTCATTCAATTTTAGTGAGCAGTTTACGGACTCTTTTGTACTCAAATGTCATTTATTTAGGTTTTAAAAGGTTTATGACGCATCTCGTGAAAATAGCGAACTTTGGGTGAAGTTGACAACTACCTTATATTATTGGATAGTATTATTATCTTTTTTATTGGATAGTAATTAATCTCGTAGTATTGGATACTTTTCCACTGTCTAAGAAGAATAATAGTGGCCACTGTGAAGCGTTTCGCAGTGGCAATATCGATTCACAGGTATGAAGAGAGGGCTTAATTCTAAGGTGAATTAGCGATAATAGCAATAACAATTAAACAAGAGAAGCGTTGTACAAGATTTAGCTGGACCGCCCTTTGAACCACAGACCTATGACTTCCTCGGCCTCTGCTCACAACACTACAATATCCAGATTTCTTTATTCTCAGTGTAATAGTGCGCAGTGCAATTTTTGTAAGCACAAGGGATAGTACATTTAAATACCGTTTACCAGAAAGAGACAGAGAGAGAGCAAAAGCCTACGAAACTTTTCACCCCTTAACCTCAATTCCTGTTTTGTTTTAATATCTCTTTCCATTTTTCCTTTCCCCCTCAGCCCCGGAGAATTCCGTTAAATTCACTGATGATGTGCCATTTCATATTTCTATTTTCGGTTCTAATCTTAGAGGGGTGGACGCCCAGTGGAAACCCTCCCCTTCCAGCATGGGCCGATATAGAATAAAAGGGATGTGCACTGAAGGACAAGGAGTTCATGGATCAGGGTAGTTCGTCGTCAAGTCAGAGCAGTTCGTCGTCAGTTAGTTCGGTTTTTTCTGGTTAAATCTTTTCTGGTTTGTCACCGAGTGAGTTGCTTTTAGACATACAAGTAACTCACCCGGTGGAAAACCCGAGAATGTTTCACCAGTATCATACGCCAGGAGAGAACAAAATCAGATTTTTTTCCCATAACAATTCTTGTATATTTCGCCACCGTTCTCGTAGTATTGGATACTTTTCCAATGTCTGAGAAGGAAAATAGCGGCCACTGTGAAGGGTTTTGCAGTGGCAAGATCGATTCACAGATATGAAGCGAAATACATCGGAATTATTTTTTGCTAGCTAATAATAGGCGCATTATTCGCCACAGAAGTAAAAAAAAAAGAAATCCCCCTGGTCTGAATGGGACATATTTATATTTTTTCACGTTTTCAGACTACAAGATATGTTGGGTTTTCCCTTCAGTCAATTGTCCTGAGTCGCCGTCGAACTTCGCTTACACCTAAAACTGGCCCTGTTGGTAATTTGAAACTGGGTCACCGTCTACAAACTCTAGGAACAAATAAAACAAGGTCAGCCCTGCGATAGACAGGGGAAATGGGTCAGCTGGGTGGACGAATAAAGACAGCGCTCTTTTCGCAGCTTTGAACTTCCAAGGTTAGACTGGAAGTCCCCTTTGCCTCACCACGGCATCCCTCTAACTGTGTAAACACATAAAAAAATGGGATGAACATTCTACAAGTGCAGCGTAGGACAGAAATAGCCACCAAGTAACAATTAACTTGTTATACACTGAGGAAATAATTCCTATTTCATCCTCCTCCTCCGAGGAAACAATTCTATTTTTAAGTTAAAGTACCCTTACGTAATATTTATGATGTATTCCGTCGTCCAATTGCTTTAGTTCAATTTTAGCAAGAAATTTTTTGATTGGACAAATCAATAGTTTACAAAGAGGCGATAAATGTTTGATTCATTTTTATGGATACCCATTGAAAGAAGTAAGAGAGGTATCCACCTTATGTCACAAAGTTTACCCCGAGCCTTATTTTTATCATTAAATTTGATTCCAGGCCAAAATTACTTGAATGTGCTTATGTTTCCCCTTCTGTTAATATTCCATGATCCATTTGCTTGTATCGCAACTATGCCTCATCCACCAAGGGACACCATTTTTCTTCCATCAATATAGAGGACCCTTGAATATTTTATTTATTCGCAGCATACTCAATTACATTTTTTCATGTTTACTACATTGGTGGTTTCAAATCAGCTTTCACTGTTATTAATAAAATGTAACTGATAAGAAGCCGTCCTTCCTTTCTTCCTGTCTACGTGTCCTTCAACGTTTGTCTTCATCCCCCATGCTTCATTGAAGGCATACCATAATTACTCGATACGAATCAATCAAGTCATCTCAATAACTGGTAATCAACTGTCCCTTCATAAACAGCCAGAGGGCACTGGAAAGCGAACGCCAATCGACGGGGTTCCAGCAGCAGTGTTTGGAAGATGATGGCAAGAGAATGAGCAGGCCTGCCAACCCTTCAAAGACATATCGTCCTTTATCGTTTCTCACCAAAACAACCCCCGCCTGTATTGGGGACCGACTCATCATCATTCCGAAGGGAGAGATGAATAATTCAATGCAAGCAATTTGGGAATGGACGAGATTCGAGTGGGGTGTCGTGGTCCCATACGGATCAAGTGCTTTGATTCGGACGAGGGGTCAAGAAGGGGGAAAGGGAGGTGTTGGAAGGCAATAAGACACACGGAATTGATTCAGACGGGACCTTGCGGTCGGAGGAAATCCGTTGACGGCAATATCGAATTCCGATTGGCGAGACCCGATCACTGAAATCCTTCGCGATGAGTACGTATAGGTTTTCGATTTTCAATACAAGTGGACCCAAGAGAGTGTGGAAGGAATGTTTCGCACTAAACTTCAATCATTACTGTAAGGATGCACGTTGATTTAATCATCAAACGCCGGACATGTTTGCCTTGTCACAAATTAGCATCAATAGGGTGATTTCCTATTATTTTTTAAATTACTAAATCGAAAGATTATTACTCCTGGAGTGCGCATTTCACGCTTTTAGATTTTTTATGACGATATCTATTTTTCGTGATTAAATGAAAAGTGAAATTTTCAAAGCGCACTAAAACGCGACGGCTAAGTATGAATTCTGGGTAAAGCCCTTTTGACGTCTGGCTTCTGCTGTATGAGGCCACCTGGGTGCGAGGCCTGGCTGAGAACACCGCTACGATGCAGACTGCTTGCTGCCGAGCATGGCGGTAGCGTAGAGTACCCTGCTAGCAGATAGCGCTTGGCTTAAATAAGGATTATTAATACCTCATCAAACGAAGGAAACTTTCCGACCATAGGCAATTTTAGTAGGTGATTATTAAGAGATGTTTCCCTGAGCTCTGCGCCTCATGCATGGATAGGCAATCTCAGACGATGTAAAACTCTCGATTACTCTATAGTATCTATGCCCCTGTGACGTCACGTGGAGTGACATCGCATGGGCGCCAATCTGGCCTTTATCAACTGAGGTTAAAATTGACCATTAATATTCGTCTAAACTGGTATTTCTAAAACCAAAAAATTTCTAAAACAAAAAAACTACCCTATTGTTCGCCGAAGTAAGTTTGCTTATGCCTCTCGTCATCTGCATTTAAAGATCTACGCATCACTATACACTGCATCTTGAATCGGTTTATATAGTGGCGTAACGAGGAACATGCTTTGGGGGGACGGAGGGGTTTGGTGCGCAATCCCCCCTAGGCAACGAGGGGTCAGGGGTTTAGTCACCAGCCAATGTTCAGTGAGTCGTCTCACTGCTGTGATATTAATTAATGATCTTTAAATTTTAGCATATGCAGTTATTATGTGTCAAAATTAGACAAGTAGTAAATAATTAAAGTATCACAAACTAGACTAGTTATAAATATTTTTTTTATTTCTCTGAGGTTTTGGGGGGGATTCCATTCCCTCATTTCCCCAAAGTAACGCCACTGATGTGAAGTACCTACTTAAAGGTTAGAGGAATGTTTATAGCACAGCCATGAAAAACAAAAACTCTCTAAATGCTTTTGAAATAAAGTTATTCTCTAAACACGCGCGCGCTCTGTACGCCATGAATCTCGCCGTTTTAATATACCTTTAAAATAAATAATGTTTGATTGCGCAAAGCTGAAAATTTCAAAGTTCTTTGTAAAATTTATCATTTAAAAATTGAAGCATAATTTTTTTACAACATAGAGTGACGTGCAAGCACTTCATTTCTCCGAAAAACTGATGAATTTGACTATACTCGATTATAATTTCGAATTTAATATACTTTGTAAAATAAATAAGCATTTCCAGCTCTACGAGTCATTGATTTACAAATCTTTGGTTTTTTCAATTGATAAAATTCGGATGAGATTGCGGCGTAGACGATAAATTACAATAATTCCATACGAGTTTTTTAATCTCAAAATTCACTATCCTTAGATTCGAATTTGGCGAATCGCCTCTTTTAAATAGATGATTTTCGGCCGTTTTTGGAGTAGGCATGGGCGGTACTTAAAAAATTACCGATATTTTTGTGATGAGTATTAAAAAATCAATAGTAGTACTCTCCCGGTAGTACCGACGAAAAAATACCGGAATACCGGTACTTTCATAATTGATAAAATATGTCAATAAGTTGAGATTTAACGCTTGTCTAATCCTAATTATCCGGTTTTTCGGCAAATTAGCGTAACATACAGAAACAATGCACTGAAAAAATCATTAACTGGATTTTTTACGAAGATTTATCGGAAAAATACATGGAGGCTAAATTCTCTAATAGTGAGAAGGGTGACAGCGATGAAATTTTTAAAGGCAATGATTTTGGTGCATACCATTAAATTTTGGTGTTTTCCTGGCGCATATGAAGAGTGAAGTTCTCTCGGGAACTCTAATCAGATGAGTTTTTTTCCTAAAGCCACCTTTTTGATTTCTTGAGAAATATCCTTGGCATTAATTAAATAAACACTTCCTCCTGAGAGCCATTATGAATTGGTGTTTATTTCTTGGAAATGGCCAAGGAGGTTGTAAATACATAGTATATTTACAACCTCCTTGGAAATGGCCTACTTCGCTTGATATTTTATCAACACTCAATTGTTTAAGTAGCTGAGTAGGTAGTTGATTGATAACACATAAGATGGCAGCGCCGTCCAAGTACCGGTATTTATAGTACCGATACTCCGGTAGTACCACTAAAAAAAGTACTGGCCGGTACTACTGAAGTAGAAAAAAATAGTACTCGGTACAACCGAATACCAGTATTTTTTGCCCATGCCTAGTTTGAAGATCCCAGACTGGCTTCAGCCCGACTTTGACTGATCCCGTGCGCGATACACAGTAACCACTTCTCAATTGTTTTCAATCCAGCGGTTACTATCCGTGATTGAACGGGAAAGAAAGACGCCTTAAGAATTTATTTCGCCTTTCCATCGATATCCTTCCTTTTGTAGTCCGACGAACCGTATGATAGGTACACAGTAAACACTGGCAAAATGAGGTCAGAGAAAATATTTTACGAGTTTTACGTCTCCCAAGGAGATGTCTTCGCTGAAAATACAACGTTAATATTTTATCATTCAATGGTTCTCGACAGAGGTACAGGTAATGAATAACACAGAGAATCTACTGTTCACGAGAGCGATAAGGAGAGCTTAGAGCAACGGCTATTCAAGATCAATGGTCTGGAAATATTTTCCGCCTCTGAAAACGGCAAATATCATCGGTCGTAAATAAGTTCGATCGGTTTCCGCACTGTAGCGCTGCTAACCGAATGAATGTGAGTGGTATATTTAAGAATGAAAAAGAGATATACACATAACGTGTACTCAAATCATCACGCCCTATTAAAAGGCTAAAGGAGTAAAATACAAGACTTTTTAAAAGATTTTTTCGAATATGGAAAAAATATCAGAGGTAAGGTCATGGAAACTCCTAGGGTAATGACGCCGTAGGCAGGATACTAAATTCATTAGCCATCATAGGGTTACACAATAAAGTCCACCAAAGGAGACTGCATAATCTTGCAACATAAATTACATATTATTCCGAGCCATCCCACATTTAAGCACAAAAATTGAAAAAGTTTTATACATTCTAAAGGCAAGCATATGCAAAATATTCCCCACTCTTCATTTTTCTTTAGGCATTTAAACCTGCTCCTCACATAGAAATTAATTTCAATCCATTTTCATCTCCACTGAAAGGACATTAAACATTCCGATGCTATATAAATAAATTTCCAAAAAATTATTTATGCACTATCTGGTGCATAAAACCGAATGAAAGGGCAGGCTCGACCAATTAATGAGGAATATATCAAAGCTCCTACTAGGTTAATAAAATATTGAAGCCGTATATATTCTTCGATTTAAATTACAAGAATACTTCCTTCTAGCCACTACTTTTATTGTTTATTCGTGTACATATCTTTCGAAATTATACCTTTCTAGGGGATAATTTTAAAACAAATGATTTCATAATTTTCAATTACCGACATTTACTAATTTTAACTAATTGAATGGAACTTGAGATAATATTGCATCAGTTCCCCGATTTCCGTCTTTCTTCATTACACTTCGACATAATTATTCCATGTGACAAAAAGAAACTACTCATTTTTTCA
This sequence comes from Ischnura elegans, assembly GCF_921293095.1. Taxonomy (NCBI): domain Eukaryota; kingdom Metazoa; phylum Arthropoda; class Insecta; order Odonata; family Coenagrionidae; genus Ischnura; species Ischnura elegans. Next base: position 91,247,519 of record NC_060255.1, on the reverse strand, counting down.
CGCATTACAACTTGATACTACAAATACGCTGATTCTTCACATAAAATGCAAGAGCTATGTAACGCTGTGTTTATTCATACCGTAATTTCACGAATTTTGAGGCTTTCCTTTGTATTTTATTCAGTTTATGAACAAAATAATATCTGCCCCGAATCTATAAATATTCAATCGCAGAGTGACACTTCTCTTTCACTTTTTCACCCGATTATCCCTCATTGCGCTTAGTGAATTTTAGTTTCTTCATCTACATTTACATACTACGCCGTCTAAAAGACGCGTATGTTAGGAGACCAGCCGTGTACAAGCAAATGCAAAAATAAAATTACGACTAGCATTTATTAAAGTCCTTTATAGTTCGAGGGAAAAAAGAATTCACATAAATATCCGTTCCGCAAAATGTCTCTCTTAATCTATCGCTTCTGCTGAACCTGACCCTCGATTATGTAAATGTCAAAGAGACGACGACGATAGATGAGCATCACGTTCTCCTATCACGTTCCGCTGTATCGTGCGATCATGTAAGCCACCGTCATCGCGCGTATCATATAGATACGAGCGCGCGAGGTTGGTATTACTGGGAAATCTGAAGAGTCAATGAAATCCTTCGACACATCTCTGTTCGAGAACGCGTCGTCTGCGGAGTGTTTGAAATAACAATAACAAACAACGAAAACATAAAATGGAGGCAGTTCAAGGCTAAGTACCTCGCTTCGCCAATAGGTAATAATATGATAAATTACTCGTATTATGGTAGAGTTATGGGGAAAATGTAGTGTGTCATATGTGATAACGTAATCTATTATGCTAATGCTCGCCGGGAGATGCTGCAGTCAATATATTTGCTATATCATAGGGAATGGTCGAAAAGTCGCGACCTTGGATTGAAACTAATTAATGTTAAAATGATAATGGAAGTGTAAAATTCGAAGGAAGTGTAATCGCGCAAGCAATTTGAATGTAAGTAGTTAATAGTTGATTTATGATGATTAAAATATCGAAAAGGAGTTTGACGATGTTGATATATTGGAGAACGTTCTTGGCAAATGTTGATAATAAAACTTCGATATAAAGTAATTGACGTTTAAATCACGGATTTACTTCAATTAGCAGTACTTTCCAATGTGCTGTGTGAAAACAAAGCTGCTCAATCGAATTCACCACCATGCGCATATAACAATTGAACAACGTGGACAACTAATAAAGTCAAGACAGCACTCCAGTAGAAATAATTAAGGGCTTTATTGGTTTTTAACTCGATTATAGGGCATTTTGACATTAAATAAACAATAATTTTCGCTAATATTTGCATTTTGTGCTCGTTTTTATGTCAGCATACGCTTGTCACCATCGGTTTCGAAAGTGATAGGCCGACGACGTTCGCCGCGTGATAAAGAGTGCGATCACGGTTTCATAATCGCTGCTATCACCTACCGTCGTGGGAATCGCTTTGCCCCTGGCAACGACATCGCTCTCACCCTTCTCACAGTTACATAATCAGGGTGCTGGAAATAAAGTGGGGCTCTAAGGTGATGTTCTCCGTGTCGCTCTTAAAGATATCTAATCTCAATTTTTCAAGCTATCTAAGTCTAGCGCGCAGTCTCTGAGTCTCTAACAGCTCCCAAGCGCTTCCAGGCTTCTCGGCGAATGTATTTTATTCTTTCAAAAGCATATATTTGATCGCTTTGAAGTTATCGGAATTCTCCGACAATAGTGCGAAATAAATCACTTTGTAATGCTCCACAAAACTTAATTATTCCGACCCTGGGTTTCCACCACCACAGAGTCATTATCAATATCAGTCATTACCTTTGATAATGACAATAGGGTAGTTTCCTTCATCAAAGAAAACGAAAGGCATTGATTGCGATTCGTTACCCACCATTAGTGTATCTATGATATACAAATTATTTGGTTTTAGAAATCCCAGTTTAGACGAATGTTAATGGTTAATTATAACTTCATTTCAAAAATGCCAGATTGGCGCCCATGCGATGCCACTCCACGTAACGTCACAGGGACCTAGTTTCTATACGAGTAGATAGGAGTTTTACATCGTCTGAGATAACCAATGCATGCATGAGGCAAAGAGCTCAGAGAAACATCTCTTAATAATCACCTATTAAAAGTGCCTAAGGTCGGAAAATTTCCCTTCGTTTGAAAGGGTATTAATAATCTTTATTTAAGCCAAGCGCTACCTGCTAGCAGGGTACTCTGCTACCTGCTAGCATCCTGCGTCGTATCAGCACTCAAAGCCTCGCCCCAAGGGTACCTCACTTGCGGCAGCGGTAACCAGAACGACGTCACACGGGGTTTTCCCAGCATCCATACTTACCCGTCGCGTTGTCGCGCGCTTGAAAATTTTCACTTTTCATTTAATCGCGAAAAATAGATCTCATCATTTAAAAATCTAAAAGCGTGAAAAACGTACTCCAGGAGTAATAATCTTTCGATTTAGGCAATAAAAAAGTAATAGTAAACCGCCCTATTAGTAGTGTAAACACAGGGTCGGAATAAAAACGCTTTGAGGAACATTGAAAAGTGATTTATTTGACACTATAGATATTTAGTTCCGCCAAGTGAAGCTTTAGCACTTGATATATATATTCGGAATTCTCATTTATTTAAAACATGAGACGTCTTTAAGAGATAAGATAGCGCCGTGTTGAAATGATGGCGCCATGGAAACTTGTTGATCTGGCAGAGTTTGGAGTGCCCCTCTAGTAACGAAGTCCCGACTGGAGATTATTTCTTGGCAAGTAAACAATGAAACAATCAGATATGCGATAGCATTTAGACTCCATCAAAAGAGTACGGCAATGGATTTCGAAATAGCCATTTGTGCAATTCTCAAAAAATAATTTCATTTTCCACAACCAATATTCATAAATTAAATATAAAATCACCCACCTATCGAATTTATTTTTCAAATTGTAAATAAGTGGTCCAGAGATGTTTCCTTTCCAACGTCACTGCCAGTCCGTAAATTTGAACTTCAACCCAAAACTGTGGTAAAATCCTTCAAATTACAAAAAAACTCAAAGATAACGATTATTCCGTTGCTATTTCCTTATTTTTCTTATCTTCCCTGGGTAGAACAAGAGGAAAATAAAAATAGAACTCTAAATCGCCCACTTCATGATCGGAAGAAAAATATCATCGTAGGTGGATGGGAAGCGCCGCAAAGTTTATCGTTAAAAATTATTCTGTAACTTAAATATTTTAGATTCTTAAATATGGTGCAGGTCAAAAAGTACCATCCCAGCTGCTACTGCTATAACCCATCACGTCATAGGCCTATCTTTTTTCCGGCAATTACTGTTTTTCCATAGTATTGGGGTAATCAGGCGATCGGAAGTTGTTCATTTATATACACCATAGTAATTACAATGTTCTAACGCTCAAAGTTTAAAATAATGTAAGAATTACGTTTTAAAAAATGTATATTGAATGCACAGACTGTCCCAAAGGTCGTGTGTCATTTTTGACCTCTAATTTTGGTAACTTTCCCTAAAGCAATATTCTTGAAAATTGGCATACTTATGGGGAAAGGTCCTTAGTTTCGTTAAGTGCAAGCAAAATTTTCCAATTTTGACCTTTTGACCTCACAATGTGGGCCCAAACCAAAATTTTGAATTTGCCTTATGGGGTTTCAATTTAAAACAATTCGAGATAGAAAAATATCTGAATTTCATTAACCAAGATGTCAACTCTTAGGTTTCCGTACACAAGGAAACCGAAAATAACACTTTCATTTACGAAAAGTCAACCGTTGACCCAGTAAGGTCACCATCAAGGTCAGAATGGTGGCAAAAAGAATAGGATAACAACAAAGGTGTCGACCCGTGGGTTTTAAAGGGTGTAACAACATGTTATTCCAATGATGTATATGGCAGATAAATGCCTTCCATTGTCAAATACTATGTCTCTTTCATCAGTTAAAATTTGCAAGAATAGGGCAAAGCAAGGGAATTTGTTAACTATCACAAGTCCAATCATTATTTACCAACTTCCCTTCGAGGTACTAAACTTAAAATTGCTTCACTTTCATCATGGAAGTCATTCGAATCCCACTCAAATTGACTGGGCAATAGATCCCGTATGACGTAGTCCTGTTCACTAGGGACTGCAGATGACGGTGTAGGTCCTCCCCCTCCAGTCCCCCTCTGGTACTTTTGAAACTGGACAGTAATGAATGTTTTTTTAAAAAAGATCAAACTCATTCCACTGTACAAATAACATTAATAAGATAGTAATAATGGGTGTATCACCTTACTGACTGCTTCTTTTGAAGCCAATTTCATTCTTCTCCATTGCTCCATTATTCTTTGCATGCTCCTGTTTCCTCCATGCTTGGCATAGAATTCATTTTTCAAATCCTTCCATGCCTCCTGCTTCTCCTTAACCATTCGGCCACCGCAGGTTTTGCTCTCAATAATAAGAACCCTGTCCTGTATTAAAGCAAGCAGGGTTTCTTTCTCCTGCCTAGTCCAGGTGGTATACCGTTTCACCTCCATTTCACAGCTCTTAATCAAATAGAAACGTATAACAATTAACATTTGTGTCAAGCCTACTGGGGTATCAGAGTGACGTTGTTAATAACGATTTTTCCTGCTCATCACGCGTACATCAATGGAAATAAATATCTGATGTGCAAAATAATATGCACATCAATGAATACACGGCAGTTTGCGCGAGAATAACTGCATCTCAAACATGCAAGTGTTTTAGGAGCACGCGTTAATATCTTTTTTCAAAATGGAATAGCATTTCTTTGTGTAAAATAATCAATAAAATATTTCCGCGATAGATTTACAGCGATTTATCTATGGTCAAATGAAAAGTTCGATGCATACTGTTGAATAAATTTCTTTCGTCTGATAGTTTTGTCTTAGATAGTCTGACGAGTTTTCCGCGTCGCAGGGGAGAGTGGTGCGGTGTTGCCAAGCGTAATGTAACGGGTTGAATTAAATCGCTACCGAGCATCGGCTGCCGAGCTGGCTAGTAGCATACTAAGTAGCTCTTAGTAGCTCACTTAATAGAATCCATGAATACCATATCATAGTAAGCGACTAAAAGGTCTTAGTAGCCGACTAAGGTAGTCACCCTACCTGCGTGTTTTAGCGGAAATCTATGAATACGGCCGTAAGTTTCTACGGTAACCATATGGCGGCAATTTTTCAAGATTGGTGCAGAGCTTTTTCATTCACTGAAATGAATAGCTTTCCCTCAACTGCCATGAAGGATATCAAAATGAGTTAAATAATATACGCAGAAAATCCAGCTTTGGCGATGAATACATCTCTGGAATGATACTTTTAAAATCACTCGAATTGGTTTCGAAGTGACTTGAGGGCAATTTGGAAGCTCAGCGTGGATAAGATATCGTCTCCATGGCAACCAGATAAATTCACAGTCTTTGCTGATAACAAGCCTTCCTTTATCCTTCCCACTTCTTCGTTGAAGTTTTCACCTCCCCCGCCTCCCTCTCTACCCTCCACTTTAGATAAATTTGGACAGATAAATGATTAAATACGAAGCTTAGGAGAGTATATATCATTTTGGAATCCAGGTTGAGCTTGTCCAGACGTCTTCTTCCGTAGCATCTCACCATATGATTGCTGTAAGTTTCAATACCTTATAGAAAGTTATGCACTAGACTCGAGTAAATTGTGATATTTTTCCATTTATTCTGGAAGATCTCAGGGTGTAATAGAACTTAACTTGACCTAAGTCAATTTGCATTTACGGTCTCTAAAATTTGGTGCTAAAATAGTCTTGTGCTTGTCTAGTTTGGCCTTAGTTTGTGTTTGGCCTTGGACAAGCCAATAAGGGAAATATTCAACCAATCACACCTCTATTCACGATTGAATAATGACATCACTTCCGGTGGACTATCGATAGGCGTAAATGTTTTCCTTGCTGAACTTGGCGATGGAGAAACATATTTGAGATTTCCACAGTTATTGCTTTCGCCAAGTTGTGTTATGCCACTTTCAAATTTTTTGAACTAGCAAACAAGCTGTTCCAGCTCTCAAACTACATAATCACGATAAGTTAAGCCCTTGAATACGAAACTAAGAACTTGTTTCCCTTTTCAGAATTAAACACTTTAACAGAGATGAAAATCAAAAGGAGAGGAAAACATCTCAACAAAACTACTGACTGAGTAAGTAAAAATGCTGCTAATCTACTCTAGTCATAAACTGAAATACGAGCGTTAGGTTCTGTTCTGAGAGTCATCGGAGGGGTAAACATAGATCGCATATTTTTTCCCGTAACTTTAGTGATTTACTTTCTTTTCCTGTTATACATAATGGCACCTAATAAATTTATGTATTTTTCTATCATACTGAATTACCCTAATATGGTTTAGAAATGAACCGATGTATGTCATATGTGTTCGTTTCGTTTATTAAGAACAATTTGAACTAAATGAAATCCTCAACACGTGAAGAAGCAATGCGTTCATTGCAAAATTAACGATTACGGGCTGAGGAAGCGAAACATTTTCGTAGTATACATTTTTATCGCTGCATATTTCTCGGATTTTCTTTAATGTCAGAACAATGCAGAGATCAGACCATCGCAGCTGAAACCTTTGTTCTAACATTACACATTTTGACATCTAACTAATTTGAGAAGCGGTTATCAAAATATAATTCCTCATGACAAAATAACAAGGAAGATATTAGATTTGTAATTACTTACAATCTCTAAAATTTTATGACAATATATTGTAATTTTAAGGCATAAATTAAAAAAGGAATTTATTTTCATACATAATGAAAATCGAGCGGTCCGCACAGTTTTGCATTTTCTCTCCAATCACAATTATTTTGCCCTGTAAAACATTAACATAATTTTAAATTATGACCAACATTCTACCTCATTTTTAAGGAAAGAAACTTGAAATTTACATTTATTCTTATCTTAAATCGGTTTAAATAACATATATTTCAGGACGTAATATTCATTTGAATCACATGAGACAACATATAAATGATTTATCTCAAGCTGAAATCCCACCATTTTAAACACAAATTAGTGAAAAGATATTACAAGATATATCTTACGAACACAGCTGCTAATCGTAGAAGACAATAGAATGAAAGTAAAAAGTTCTGCAAGTCTCAAAGTTTCCAATAATTTTAACATAGTAAACAATACCTAAATTTTATGTCTATATTATAAGCGGTAATACATTTTGAATCCAGTAGACGAATCGTCTTCATGAAGTTCAATTCCTCTCTTATGGGAATAAGGCGTTTAGCTAATTGGAGTGAAAGCCGCACCGAAAATTTTTCAGCCAACAAATGTGTGACTCCACTGATAAATCTTCAAATCATACAGTTCTAGTGGATTGCGCTGTCCATGGTTTTAAGTAACGCATTACGGTTGTCTGCCTAACAAGATCTTGATTTTTTATCCCAACAAAGGCACTTATTGCACCTAAAGAAGTTTCCTCATTAAATAAAAATACTTGGCGATTTCTTGACTCAAGGAAGATATTCGTCCCTTAATGTTCAAATTGAGGTAAGAAATTATTTTCTGCATGAAGAGATATACTTTTTGGCCCTCCAATCAGTGGCAAATGATAATGTGCAATATGGATTGATAGCGTGAATTTCAAGGGATATTAGACGGGGATGACACCGTGTCAATCACTGTAAATTAAAAAATTGAATGTTTTATTGGCGCCTCGTTTTGAAATCGGATTATCACTTGCATCTGATGTCCTCCAAAGGCCCTCTTTTTATCTATCTCATCAATCCAGCCTCAAGTTTCATTTTCTCTGGACGAGATACGCCACGCGTTTCATCTCGGGCCAATTGCTTCTGATAATGCCGACGATGCGATGACGGCGCCAGTGTCAACATATCTAATCTTTATACAATTGACAAAATATTTTATTTTTTTCTAAACGACTTCACTTCAATATTACCACATTAGACTTGGAGGCAATTTTGTTTTGTAAGATCTTACATTTTTCCCGGCGTGCCGCAGCGTATATAGATCAGAAAGGTTTTTTCGGGTTTTCCACGGGGTAATTGGCTGCATTACTCAAGCAGTTTCGAAGAAGGATTTGTCCTTCATCCCCATCGGATCTTCTGACTAACGTTCAGAAGATCAGGTCAAGAACATTATTCAGAAGATCCCCTGACGAAGAAATGCTGGTCGTTCTTCGAAACGTCGGGAGATTTGCAGCCAATTATTGGGGCGATTTCGTGACTAAAAAACCAACTCTCTAAAAATGTTTAACCATTTTTGCTATGAATATGCATTGAGTTTTTTTCTCTCCCTCGACCTCTGTGCTTGACGTTGATTTGTGTCTCGGAGTTCAAGTCTTGAATAATTTAAATGCAAAAATTTGCCATTTCGCTGTATTTATACACCATCGCCATGAATGAATATGAGTACATAAATTTTATACAAATAGGTATTAAAGGTTACCACAATGTTATTATTATTTTTTGCTGTAAAAAATATTGGAATGGCCTTTTATGCCTTTATGTATCAAATTCATCTACTAATATTCATTCATAGCCCTTATGAAGGTATATAATTATTCTAGGGACACCTGGACCCCCCAAACCAATTAAATGTATTTTTACCCTAAATTAACCAATGTATTCTATAGCCTTGTAAGTTATATAAAAAAAGCTCCCGACGACCCATCAATTGGGTATTGTCTAAGTGCCAAAATAGCATTAAATGTGATTGATAGAGATAAAAATGTTCACACTTTCCCCGAATGAATTCCACTCACAAAGGTCCAAGCTGCAATGCTACATGCTTATAGGTGAAGGACATAATTTTACCCCCCGGGTCGAGCCCCCTCGTCCTGACTACGCCCCTGATGTGGCTTGAGCCCTCCTTTCACCGTTTCAGCCTTCACTGCAAGTTGAAACACTGCGTGAGATAATTAATTCCTTTCCATGGTGAAACAAAACTCAGTACTATTCCATAAACTTTTATTTTAACAGTCTACTAGTTTCGACGTTTATACCGTCATTATCAAGACTAGGTTAGTCTTCATAATGACGTCTAATAAAACCGTTGACAACAGTTTCACCAGTGATCCTCTTTGCGTCTCCTAGTGGACCTGAAGACGAAACCCGACACGTTGCAACCAAAAATATGGAATAATATGTTTGTCTTGTTCGATCCAATTATGCTTGGGCACTATTTGTACTTGACCTCTCTGCGGTAAATGTTTTGATTACTGCCAACCTGGCATTAGTTTTTTTAATTAATAGATACAATAATAATAAATTCTTTTGCTTGAACACGGGCAAAATTATCATTGATTGTCAAGGGAAAAAAGTCCTCGGTTCACCTCTTAAATACATCTGTTCTAAACAACTGGAGCAAGGTCAGTCTTGATAATGACGGTAAAATAACGATATGACGATAAAAGTTTGTAGAATAGTACTGAGTTTTGTTTCACCATGAACATTTCATCGTTCCACCAAGTAACGCCCAAATCAGTTGATTTTAATTCCTTTCCATTGCAGGAGAAATTGGCTTGTCCGCACTCCTGCTTCTCTCTAGAGCCATGGATGACGCGGAGCCCCGCCCACAGGAAGGCAACTCACCCCTATCTGGGACGCTTACCCTCGACCAGGCCAAGGCGTTGGAGAGCCAGTCAGCGGATCTAGATGACGCGGCCAAGGCGGACGGATGTCACGCATACGAGGACTACCTCCTGGACGGTCTATCTTTGTATGCAGTGAAGAGCAAATCTTTTTGCCATCCCAGTTACCGGAACTAATCCCTTCGCCCATGATTACTTCCTCGACCCCACCAATGCCTTCGTTCCTCACTCTCCGGACGATGTGACGTCGGTTCTCCAACAAATTTTCGGTGTCCCCGTCTTCCCAAGCTATCGACTTCAAACAATCTCCAGGGTCATCTTTATGCGAGTCTGGCATCGTGGAATACCGCAGCGGGAGCAGTTTGACGATGGCGAATCGTGGCTGCTTCTTATCGCAAGGTCGATTGCTCCTTGGCTATGGCCATTGAAAGTTCGACTTTATATTACGTCAGCCCTGCCTCACCAAATGCAACGACTTAAGCCGTGACAAAGTCGAGACATAAAAACGAAAGGTTGGTGAAGATTTTATTTGTATTGTAGACCGATGTAAACAGAGAGAGGATATATATCGAGCAGAGGATGCCTTTCTCGCTGCTTCTTACTTTTCCGCGGAGTGAATGACGATTTTCCATTTATTCAGTTGCACTGCGTCTAATAAAACCGTTGACAACAGTTTCGTCAGTGATCCTCTTTGCGTCTCCTGGTGGACCTGAAGACGAAACTCGACACGGTGCAACCGAAAAAATGGAATAATATGTTTGTCTTGTTCGATCCAATTATGCTTGAGCACTATTCGTACTTGACTTCTCTTCGGTAAATGTTTTGATTACTACCAACCTGGTATTAGTTTTTTTAACTAATAAATACAATAATAATAAATTCTTTTGCTTGAACACAGACACAATTATCATTGACGAGCGTGTTGCGCCCGCTCCCAGCGGGCTTCCCCCGCTCTTTTCAATGCAGGTCCACAGAGGGATAGGCGCGTTTCTAATTTTAAAATGTAGAAAAAAAGGCAGGGTCCTATGTACAAATTTAATTGGAAGTTCATGTACAAATTAAGGTCAGAGGATCTCTTTAAACACAACATTGGATGTAATTACACTATCCTCTGTTAAACGCACATGATGACTCATACTTACGTATCAACAGGAGACTTGAATGTGGAATCGGCCGCATTTTGATAAAAGTTATTTAAATAATATGAAATATTGAGTGTGCCGTTAACGTCAGGAATATTTACCGGTTTTTTTATTTTTGTTTTTTTTAATATTTAAAAACCAATTTTAGGAAACAATAGCAATATTTAGGAATTAAGATATGCCGTCGCATGTTCTCTGGTAAATTATGTGCATTTTGGTACCTCATTTGTAGAGTTTGGTTGCGTATAAGTTGAGAAAAAGGTATCTATATAGTAAGAATTATCATTAATTGTCAAGGGAAAAAAGTCCTCAGTGCACCTCTTAAATACATCTGTTCCAAACTACTCGAGCAATCTGAGGAAGTAGCCTCCCAGTCTGCAGTGGCTCCCTCACTGATTAGCGTAAAAGTTGTGTAACGCTCTGCTCGCTCGTAGCTCTTTTCTTGTTTAGAATATTGAATAGACCAATGCTCTGAGAGAAAACAATATTTAAATCTCCTCTTTGCATGACCCAAGGCCAACACGATACCGCTCGGATATAAGCGGCCTATCAGCCACCCTTAGCACTCTGATCCGAGCCATGCAGACGAGGCAGCAGCGAAGCATTCCAGCCGGCGGCGAGGGGCCAGCGACCTCAGGAATAATATTCCAGTATTCGAGCAATCATCCGGCCTCTAAAAGGTGCGAATAGATAAAAAATGTGTGTTTTAGTCCTGAGAATCGATTTCTGCGGAGTGCCGGCTCATGCATCCCTTGGATTTTAGGCAAATTGAGAGAAAAGAATAGTTTTTCGCTATTGTAAAAGAAGAATTTATAAGCAATTCTTTATGGTTTCAATCAACCCTAAGGTTTTCTTACATACCTGAAAGTAAAGGCATGAAATACGTGCATCACATAAACAATCGCGGAATTGCAAATCGCAATCATTGAGAATGAATGTCCGATTTTACGATTAATTGATTCGGAGCCATTAATTAGTTGTGTCTTACCCTCTGTATATACATGCCCTCTTACGCTCACATCTTGGTGAACTGGTGCTTTTCAATCTTTACAGATTAACGCCTGCCGAACGAGTCTTCAAGCACGGCGGCCGTTGAAAGCAGCCGGCGAAGGGGAATCCACGGAACAGCAGCTGCGCCGCGGGGCTGACGAAATCACGAGCCGAGCATTTGAGCATCATAGTCAGGGAGCGATTGACTATTGAGGTCGATTGCGCCCACGATTCCATCGCCTCTCTGCTCTCTCTACGCTCTAATTCCATTGCGTCAGACCGCTATGAGGATGATCCTGAGGATTGTGTGGAGTCGATAACCAAGAAAGACGAGGACACCGAGGCTTTGTTGGAGAAGAGAGGCTGTAGAGCGAAGGCGTTGATGGGGTGGAAGAAGTACTCCATGGCTAAGGTGGCTATAGAAGTTCCGTTCACTGATTTGGCAGGAAGAATTGTACTGTACACTACGAGTGACAACAGAAAACTAAAAGCTTCCTACCGTTCTTAAATCACAAATTAGGATAGCTGTTTGGTTTCGGAAGTGAAATTCGTGAATTTCAAGAAAAATAACTATGGCGACAGCCCGGTGGCCCACTTGACTATTATTCCTTAGCACCCCCCAAGTGTGTGAGAGGATTGGAAAAGCCCAAGGGAACTCTAGAAGTATTTTGTAGAATGTTCTCTGCTGTATGTAAACCCTGAAGAGTCGACATGCTTTACGTTATCAGCGGACAATCTCAGAACAATGACTTTCACTCGGTATTGAGAAATTACCTCAGAGCTTCTATTTGCCATTATTTGCAAAAAGTATCGCCGAAAAACATGGGGAAAGATGGAAAAGTATACAAATAAAAATGATCTAGATATCCATGGGGTAGGTGTTATGGTTCCAGGAGCGAGGCCCTGGAAAACTTTGTACCTGATTTCGAGGTCATATTTCAGCTAGATCGTAAGGATTTCACTTGGTTGTACCCGCTCTCAACTTCCACGACCCCGGGTAACCTGGAGCAGACTCTGGACTGTGTTTACGAGTCCAAAGCGCTAAAATTAGCCATGAATCCTTAAGTCGGAGGCCATTTCTCAAAAAATGGCAATTTCTTATCTATCCTGCGTTCATAGGACGATGGCGGACTATTTTTTCCGCTTGGCTCTTAAACGAAGCAAAAAACTTTAGAGTATTTCTCGTAATATTTCTTTTGGAGAATGGATACGAGGAAGTTTGAAAGTTTTTCGACGAACTATTGCTTTCCATTGCTCAAATGTCGACATCGAATGGTGAAGAGAAATTATACGAAAAAACTCAACCCAAGCCGTGCCGCTGGTAAACTTTAAAAAAACGGTGGCTTTCCTAGCTTTTAAGTTAGTAAGGAAGGGAAGAAGAAGAACACGTTGAAAATTATATTCCATCTCGGATTGCGAATGCTGGGCCATGATAGGCGAATTTTCTCATTGCCCTACAACAAAGGAATATTGTGGACATCCAAACGTCTCAGGCTAGTCCCACCTCTCGGTTAAATTTCTCCAATCTAAGAAGACCTAGGCCTTCAAAATTATATGAAGGTGACTGACTCCAAGGTATAAGTTGTACATCCGCATGTAGTAAATGTCATCTTTTGGCATGATGCCGTTCAACTAACTCTTTATCGCACCAAGCCATTTATTTGGCATGGTCGCGCATAACAAGTTACGTTCATTTTAACGTAGCGCCAATTCTCTTGACCCACGGCGAATAATTCTTCATATTGACCTTCTCAGGGGAAAAACTTCGGGTAAATATCGCCAAGGCCTAAATCATACACGTACTTATGCCGAATGCTATTTAGATGTTTGTTATCGTATTACCTGAATTATTCGTGCGTGTGATTTTCCCATTCCATCGGCCGACAACAAAGTCGAACTTTAGATATTTAACTCTCGTAGGCTAACGCCGGAGGGCTATCTTCTCTTAGTGAACATAAATCAACATTAAAATATAATAATATATAAATATATAATAAGAATAATCCGTCTTCCAATAAAAAACGCATTGCGTTGACTAAAACAAAGGCTCGTTCTGACACTCGCTTTTACCTAATGTCATTTTGATGCAAATCCTTGCGTAAACAGCATTCCTTCTCTTAACGAAAAATCACTCTGCAATCCAAATACATAGCCAACTTCATTATTTAGTATGCCTCAGCATTACCTTGAGGGCCTCCCTTCTCCTCGCGAACTCACTTCCGTCTAATTAGGACTGCCTTTTTATTGACGACTTAAGGTGACTGACGCCTAGTGCCAAATCGGATATTCTTATATAATTGACACCATGGTGTTGGCATGTTCCGGAATACTTAGCAATCCTCATCTCAACGATATTCACATTCTTTTTTCCCACTAGTCTTAATCTGATATTGTGCCATCTAAGGCAATGATCTTATACCGTTCCATCAAAGATAGTCACCACAATGATTGCTTCGCCACTAGCGGCCTATCTCCTCTTAGCGAACACACTTCAAACAGAAAAAAAGAAAATATAAATAATCCATCTTCCAATAAAAACGCACTGAAAAGACTAAAACCTTGGGTTCATTTAGACATGGTCGCATGTAGTTAGTACTATTTTGTTGCATATTCCTGCATTGCCAGCATTCCTTCTCTATACCAAAATCCATTCTGCAACGCAACAACATAGCCAACTGAATTCTCTAGTATATAATACCTCAGCCCTACCCTGAGGGCCTTCCTCCTCTTCGCCATCTTACTCCCATCTAATTAGGTCTAGCTCCTTATTGACGCTTAAACACTTTGAGACCGAGCGTCATCTGTAGATGACGCGCCGAACTCCGCCAAGATCTGAGCGTCATAAATATATGACGGCCGACTACGCTACTAAAACATTTTCGGATCTGGGCAGAGTTAAAAAGGTGACTGACGCCTAGTGCCAAATCGGATACTCTTATATAATTGACACCATGGTGTTGGCATGTTCCGGAATACTTAGCCATCCTCATCTGAACGATATTCCTATTCTTTTTTCCCACTGGTCTTAATCTGATATTGTGCTATCTAAGTCAATGATCTTATACTGTTCCATGAAAGATAGTCACCACAATGATTGCTTCGCCCCTAGCGGCCTGTCTCCTCTTAGCGAACATACTTCAAACAGAAAAAAAAGAAAAAATAAATAATCCATCTTCCAACAAAAACGCACTGAAAAGACTAAAACCTTGGGTTCATTTAGACACAGTCGCATGTACTGAGTGCTATTTTGTTGCATATTCTTGCATTGCCAGCATCTATACCAAAAATCATTATGCAACATAGCCAACTTAATTCGTGACTAACACCTGGTGCCAAATCTGATACTCTTATATAATTGACACCTTAGTGTTGTCATGTTCCGGAATACTAAGCAATCCTCATCTCGCCAATATTCCCATTCTTTTTTCCCACAACAAAGTCTTAATCTGATACTGTGTCATCTAAGACAATGAACTTATACCGTTCTGTGTAAAGTGATCACAACAATGATTTCTTCGCCACTAGCGGCCTATGTCCTCTTTGCGAACATACTTCAAAAATAAAAAAATAAAATATAAATAATCCATCTTCCAATAAAAACGCATTGAGGTGACTAAAACCAAGGGCTCAATTAGGCACTCTCAAGTTGGTAACGAATGCCATTTGGTTGCATATTCTTGCGTTACCGGCATTCCTTTAGTAAACTAAAAATCCATAATTCAATGCAACAAAATAGCCAAAATAATTCTGTACCATGCATACCACGTCAGCCTTACCCAATAGGCCGTCCTCTTCGTGATCTAACTCCAGTCTGATTCGGACTGTCTCCGTATTGACGTTTTAAGGTGACTGATACCGAGGACCAAATCTGATACTCTTACATATTTGACTCCGTGGTGTTAGCGTGTTCCGGAATACTCACCAATCCTTTCCTTAAAGAAATGTCAATTCTCTTGTACCACAACAAAGTCTTCATCTGATATTGTACGTGCTCGAAAAATGAACTTATTCCGGCCTATGTAAGGTAGTCCCTTCAATGATTTCTTCGCTTGGTTGTGACACCAAGGGATGAAATTGACACTCGCACGTACCGAATGCCATTCCGTTGCATATTCTTGCAGAATCAGCATTCCTTGTTGAAATAAAAATCTAATCTGCAATCCAACAACATAGCCAACTCAATTCTCTACTCTACCTACCTCAGCCTGTACTTTAACCTTACCCAAGGGACCTTACTTCTCTTCGCGACCTTATCCAGTCTAATTGCGACTGCTTCTTTATTGACACTTTAAGTTGACTTATACCTAGGAAAAATCTGATACTCTCACATATTTTATACCGTGGTGCTGGAATACTTAGCAATCCTTATCTTAACGAAATTTCCATTCTCTTGCCCTACAACAAAGTCTTATTCTAATACTGTGCCTTCTTAGGCTATGAGCTTATTTCGATCTATGTAAGGTAGTCACTTCAATGATTTCTTCGTTGGCATTTACGTGCATATAAAGCATCTCTTTTCCAAATGGCATTGCCGTTCTCTCGACCCGCAACAAAATCCAAATGCCTGCATTGTGCCCTGAAATTTATACACACGGTTAAACCGAATTTCGCACTTGGAATTCTGTCGAATAGCCAGTACTCTTTGTACAATTTCATATCAGGCCTGGAGTGATGATGAAATTAAAATATTCTTCGTTGCATTCATAAAAATGTCATGTCTTGAAGAGTTCGTGGTGAAAGATTTATTGAGAAGCAACTGTTTCCCTTATCCATGAATGCCCATTCACGAGGATATTCTCCCAGTATTAATAATTTGACTGCTAAGTTTAGAGAATCCGATGAAAGATTCTCAATTCTAAATGTTGTCATCAAGACCACTCATGTTGACAATCAATGTTTGACCAGCAATTAATCAATGCAGAGAGCAGTGGAGATTTACCACAGAAATGTGCGTGACACGGAACAAAACACTTATCTACCTGTATTTATTTCCATTCCCTTCTTCCTCGATTTCAAACGCTTCCGTCTCCTAAGAGCATATCTACGAGGCATTCTATTTTCTCAATTATATTGCTTGCTACAAAGCATTCCATTTTCTCAATTATATTGCTTGATACGAAGCAAAGAGCTCTAAATACGTCTTTTAATTCTTAGGTTCCTTGGAATTCACCTGGCTATCTTTTGGAGCGGTCACAATTTAACAAAGACATTCTATGAATGAAACTATGCGACGGCACCTTTGCTAGACGGCAAACAGTATCAATCTCGCTTAAATAATATCCTCGCGAGGTGTCAATCGCATTTCAATTTACACTCACTTCGCGGAACAGACCAACGCCAAGTACCGAGCATGGATTTTCACTACCCTTGCTGTCGAACTACCTTTGGTAAATTCAATTATTGATAAGGGCGCGCTGGACCTTGGTGCGAACTGTTAAGCTTGCAAGATGGCACAAACCTGAGTCCTGAGTCCAGTTCAGAGTCCTGCGTCATTTAGAGTACATGCATAGCCGAGTCAATGGCAGGTTAGATCCCAAACATATGTAAGGATACTCGCGGATTTTTCCCAAGCATTTTAATACAGACTCAAAGTTTATCGGTATTTTGGAGAAACTATCCAAGCAAACTTCTCCAAGGATGTAGCAAAATCTGGTTGCTCTGTTGGGGTAAATTCTACTAAAAAATTGCTGGTATCCATGAAATAGAAACAGAAGTGTTAACAAAAAGATTATTTTGAATGATAAGATGGAATAGACGAATAAATTGCTGTTTTTCTATATTTTTCACCATCGGATATAGTTTCCAGGATTTGTTGTTTTCCTTAAGAATCGTCTTCAAGAAGTTATCTCGGCTCAAAAACGTTCCGTCCTGCTGTGTTTGAGAACCCCTGACATAATGGAGTCCTCTTAAAATTCTCGAGTCGAGGTTCGAAATGCCGATCCTAATGGACGCCCTTACCAGAGAAAACTATTTGAAGAAGAATGTTACTATTTATTGTACAGTAAAGTTCACACATTATTCTCTGACGAAATGTAAATAAATCTCTGTTTCTTGGTTCGAAATTTATGATTCATTCAATTGATAGTTCCGTTTACCTTTACTCTTGGACTAACCCACTATTAATGGGCCAAAATTGGTACACCACCAGAGTTGTCATGGTGCTGGAACGCGCCGTAACGCCGTTCCGGCACTGGTTAGAAAAGACATAATAGTCAAATAACACTATATCAATTTTGGTGTCTCAAAATTTAATGTATATGTACACATTCGCACCCAAAAAAAGCTTTTTGTAATAAAATTTTAATAATAACTTTAAATTTAAAAAAAACACATGGATAAGTAACACTTGTAAAATAAAGTAATGGAAAATTCGTCCCGGCACTGCTAATTTTGCCATGACGTCACTGGACACCACAAATAGTTTTACAATGTAATATCTCAATTTGTATGCAGAGAGCGTAAAAACTTCAAGAATTTATAGAGTGTTAGTACCGATTCATCCACTCGATACTGATCCAATACGTTATAAAACGATAATTCTGGATTCAAATGTGGCCATTAGGTATATTTGTTAATGGAAGGAAAGTAAGTATTGTATTAAGTGCTGTAGGTATACAATAATGATGAAACTTCAACGCTGCCATTGATTTATTTTAAAGGAATCCACAAGTAAGGTACCTACGATTTATTTTCTTTTTGTTTTCTTAAGTCTTGTTTAAACGATACATTTATCTGCCTGCCTAAATAAAATTAATAATAAAAATTGCACACATGTACATATACCCAAAATGGCAAGCACGAATGCTTATCCATATAATAGCCCCCGTTCTATTTTTGCGAATGTATCCAAGCAAATGCCCTGCCACGATCTTACACAGAGAAATTCATCGCGTAAACACGGCTTAATGCATAATAAGGTGGTACACCAGTAGGGGTATGCTATTAAGCCGTAAGTTTGATCCAAGATAAGCATTGGGTATTAACACTAGAGCTTGAGAAATTCCCATTGCAAAACGAAGTAAAGGTAGTTTTTCCTTTAAATCGACTAGTTCCACAACAAACACGGTCCACAGCTATATGTGGCTTGAAATTCCCACCTTTTCACATGAGTTTCGACCGAGATATTGGTTCAAACTTGGGTTGGGTGGAATTTAGCAGAAATTATTCGGTTGAAATTGTCTCACGCAATAGAATTCCTCGAAGTTGTCTCCACTTAAAGTCCCTTTAAATGCATGAATAACATAGTCTTTAAATTGCGAATGATGCGAGGTTGCTTTCAACAAAGTGCCATTTTTATCGACACTGAAAAAAGGTGAATAAATATGATTCAACAAAAGAAGGTGGAATCAGCATACAAAATGACCTAAGTACATAACTTCTTTTGCACTGGTTATTAAGTTCCCATTTTATCTTCAAAATCAAGTCATTATTACCGAAAAACAAAATTAAACTATGGAACTCAGAATTCTGATTGGTATTATAGTTGCAAATCTGATGCTACCACCGTGAATATAGGATAGTAATAACAAAAAAAAAGTGCAACATGGTCGTCTAGAAGAGATTCTGACTTGATGTTTGCAAGGATACAGCACTTAAGTCAATATCTGTGTTGGTTTGGCTGAAGTCAGCGGTATTTTTGTCTTATCAGTGCCTATGGAGAGGACAGACAACTCTCTATGGTAATTTCACGGTAGTCGACAATGGTTCCCACCGCATACATGAAGGTGAATTCTACTTGGGATAACTAAAACTAAGAAATATGCGTTCAAAAGTTTTCAAGTCCCATTATTTTCAGCGCGTGGCATGAGTGAGAGAAAATATATTGAGTTTTTTTCCTTCTCTTGACCTATATGTTTAATGCTGATTCAGTGTCTTGGAGTATAGGTCTTGAAGAATTGAAGAATTTTAAATGCATATTTTTGCCAACGATTCGGTGTATTTATGCACCTTCATCAGGGATATGATGGATATGAGTACATAATTTTGATACATGAAAGACATACAAGGTAATAAGAATGTTTTTTACTCTAATAAAGTTTTTAAAAAATAAAAATAAATCTGTAGTGAATTTGAAATTGAATAATTTTTCTTTTCCAATAAATTATTGCCAAAAAAAACATTTTTACTGTCTTTTACGTCTTTTGTGTATCAGAAATTTGTACTCATATTCATTCGTAGCCCTGATGAAGGTGTATAAATTAACCAAAACGTTTGTAAAGATTTGCATTCAAAATTCTTCAAGACATATTTTCCAAGACACTGAATCAACAGAAAATATGCTGCGGTCCACACCAACGGAATTTTTCTCGGGTTCCCCCACAGGAGATGTTTTCCATAGGCGACGGTTCGAAGCTCGACTCGCGCGTCATCATCAGAGGAGACGACAAAGGCAGGCTGGAATAGAAACATCTGATGAATTTGGCCTCGTCGAGCATTGAAATGCCTTCAACGGAAAACCTAACCCGACGGAGAACCCATGAAAAATTTATGGTATTGCCATTCAGTTTCAAAAGCAGGAAACATTTTCATTCCATCATCAACTCATCATAATTTGGATACAATCTTACACTCGAAAAACATAACATACGAGAAAAAATATAAATAATTAGATATTTCTCAATTTTGAATTTTGATTTTTTTTAATTTTGAAGGACCAAATGGCTAGATCTTATGTCACTGCGTAGGTTTCCGCGGTGTCTAGGTTCCAAAATCTCGATTCTTCCGGTGCTACCACGTCTGGTTGTTTGTTGATGACAACAGTTTCGCTAAAATTGGTGACTTGCTGTCCACAGCCAAAGACATAATCCAGCATAATCTTCATGAAGGTATGTACAAGGTGCCTTGCTCTTGCGGTAAAACATATATTGGTGAGACTTGTCGTTCACTGAAGGTACGAATAGAATAGCACCGAAGGGCCACGAAGAATAGGCAATTCCAGCTGTCTGCCATATCGGAGCATGCCTGGATACCGGGACGTGACATTAAATTTGACGAAGCCAGGATAATAGTAAAAGAAGGCAGATATTATCCCAGACTTATCCGAGAAGCAATTGAAATAGCCCGGACGGACAATTTTAACAGGGACGATGGCTACCTTTTGGATGCCAATTGGAGGAGACTTATCAAAAGGACCAATGAGAGAGCAGCAGCCACAACTGGCGGGAATGAGCCCCTATATAAGGAGGACAAAAATCGACCTGAAGACGCTAGCAGCAGAGCTGGCGAAACTGTGGTCATCAACAAACAGCCAGACGCGGTAGCACCGGGAGAAAAGAGATTTTGGTTAGATCTTAATCTACACGAGTGATGCGACCAAAACACGTATAAAACAACCACATAAAATGGAAAATTATTCAATTTAGACAACCCCGTACACATTACTAAAAGTTTTCAAAGCACTACATAAACATAAGACGTAATATGCAACTCCACAAGTATGAGTAAGGGTACATATACATGAATGTTTAAAAAAGTATTAAATTTCTTCATGTAAAATTATAGCATTAAACAATTTTAACGAGCATTAAATATCATAATCAATCGCTATATGCGTTAATAATAATCAGGGGAGCCAAGGATATAAATAAATAAAGCAAATGTGGCAAAGAATTTGGCTCCAGATTTTTGATGGTAGACTCAGCCGTTGAAACGTCGGGAGAAATTACCCAAAACCATATTTAATGAAAAACCGGGAAATATTCTACCCGAGAAAATTAGAGAAATTAAGATATTAGATTGTATATCCGAACCATGATTATGTCATAATATACCTACCATTATTCACAGTCGTAAAATGGAATGCAATAAGAAGAGATGCACCATTATTGTTCCAACCAACGAAATTTTACTCCGTGGAGAGGATTGTCGAAGTAAAGACGCGCTTGGGTTCAACCCACTCATGCCCAGAAGATTTTTTTTCTAAATATTTTACTTTCCTTGCTTTAATTATGGTTAGACATCATATCCATTGCAGGAAAAAATGTTTTTAAAAATCTCTAACATTTGCATCGTATTTAATCCTATACGTAACCTAACATCTGGGCACTTGGGTCAAAAATGTACAATATCATTTCATTGGGTTGATGCACGTTTTTGCTAAATAATTCATTTCTCAAGTCTTCGAGTGGTTTTTAATGCTTGAATTTAAATTTTTATGGATAATATAATAAAAGATAATGTTGAGTATTATTATAGTATAATAATATAAAGTATTATTACATGAAGAATAGACATTTGCATTTTGAAATTTTACAGCGGTATGACCCTGTATCCGTGCTTACGGAATTATCTCCAGGCCAAGGATGGATAAAGGAAGCAATTTCAAGGTTTGATGGGCGTAAGACTGCTCATGACAGCTCGCGGCAGGAAATACGCTCCGGAAATTGAAATGAAGCAGAAAAATGCGAGTGAAGGACGCAATAAAAAGAGCTTCAACTTGCATCAACGAAATGCGTAAACTCCTGCGACAATGGGTATTAAAAAGCTTCAAAAGACGGCAATTACGGAAAAAACATTAATTGGAATACTGGAGCAACTCAAATTCTCGGAGAATTCAATTGGAATTGACAGAAATTGTTCACTTGTCCGTTTATTCCGTTTTTACAACGCTCTTTGATCGATTTCACGTCTTACTATTTAGGGATAATTGGATTTTTTAATGTGAGACGTGGGACTGTGACATGGGAGACTAGCAATAAATATATAATTCCTAGCGTATTTCAATCATACTAACCAAATACGGTGAAGTATGAAATTTATCACATTTATAAACAAGGGTAGCTACAAATTTTGGTGTATAAGAGTCGAAATATGTTGTCAGAGAAAGGTCGATTTGCTTTCGAGGACGTTCTGCATTCAGGATGAATAACATGTAGTGCATAAAATACCTACAGTCATATGAGAAACATAAACATGAATTCAATGGAGGGTAAAACACAAGGCTGAGATAAGGAGCGATGCCAACTGTATGGATTCCGACATAGAAAATTGATTTAAGGGCCAAAAATGATAAATCATTAACGTAGACACACAGAATTATTTTTAAAAAATAATTAAAAACAAGCATTAATGTTTTAAATGAGAATTTTTTTAAAAAGAAAATTTTGAGGTAGTTACCAAAACTCAGAACTGACGACTTCGAAATATAATGATCGATGCAAATACCACATAACCCAAAAACTTATGGAATATCAGTGGAATACTCGGATTGAGTGAACTTAATATCATAAAACATAATGAGATCTACCTTTCTGCGCTTTTTCATCACTTAGATTCATTTAAATCAGGTTCCTTCGAAAATAGTGAAATATATCATACAAAAACGATCCATCAAAACAAAAGACAAAATTTGTAGATGTTTAGACTTCAATGCATAAGAGAGAATCAAACATCCACAAATTAAGGCCGTTTTCCATCCACGTAATATGCACTCATTCCCTTGTTCCCTTTCTCCCTTGCACCCTGCTCCCTAACTAATGCTCTACTGGCGCCATAAAGTCTGAACGGAAATAATGCGAACTATTGACAGTAACAAAATGTGACGCGCGGGGTAGTGTTACCACATCTGGTGGTTGATTTAAGAATCAATTTCACCTTTATACTTATATTTTTGCATGTGAAGAGCAGGAATTCACAATGCCGATATAATATTACGTAAAAGAGCTCATATAATAAACACAAAATTACTCACAAATCCAGTTCAAGATTTCTGATTTTTCCATTGCCGCCATTTCCACGCCCACTTCCTACGAGTGTACGTTAACGAGGGAGCATACGCGTTCCCTTGTTCACTTACCCTTCGTTCCCTTGCGCCCTCGTCGATTGGATCCACCCTTCCTGTCGTCACATCCGTAAGTTGACGATCGAAAAGTGCACGAAGGGTGAATAATTGCGAATTGGAAAACGGCCTTAGACAATTCCACGAAAAAGTAATTTTTACGGACGATTAATCTATGACTAAGTGAACTTATATCTTTATGTTAAAGTAAGCAAAATAAATGTAAAAATGGAGTTTTAAATTAACTTTGCTTATGTCGGTCCTATAGTTTTTATAGTCATTCCTCCCCTTCCTCGCGGACCCGCACGGGCCCGCTAGCTACCTTGAGCCGGTCCCATAGAGTTTTTAAGGTCCGCCGTTCATCCCCCGGTATACAGACTATTGCCGCGTTCACACTACATTCTTTTTACGCCGGTTAGCCCCGACCATGGTAACAAAACAAGGTGTGAACGCAAGTTCCCGTTAACCGTGGTTGGGATTCTGACCACCGTTTTCCGGCCATGGTTGGCGGTAATTCATGCGGGTGTGAACGCAAGTTGGTTAAAAGCTGGTTAGAAAAAGGAGAAGGCGAAGCAGGAACGAAGTGGGATAGGAGGAAAGAAAACAGAAAATAAAGCATTCGAAGAGGAGACGGCCGTTTTTGTAGAATTATATTCGTCAGAATTAATTCTGAGGAAAGTGTTATAGATTCATTCCGTAATTTGTTGTATATTATGAAATTTTAAACCTGATTTAACTTATGCGATATATTATATATTTCGTAGTGAATTAGCAATTAGCTCGTATTGTATTGTTACGGACAGATTGAATAATCTATATAAATATTTTGCTAGAATTAAGTAAAATGTGCGAAACTACCATAATAAAAATCCGAAGGTCACAATGATTTTAATGTTTTGGTAAGAGTTCTTTTTCCCAGTTTGAAAAAGATCACTTATGTTCATCCTTGAACCAAAGTTCTTCCCATACCAATATAAAATATCAGGCTAACGGCTAGTAAGATATAACTATAGAAAATAAATTTAGAAACGTCGGGTGATACTACATCTCGCAAAAAATACCACGTTCCCTCTCTTATTTCATAAGTCAAATTTCAACAATCGTCACATTTCTGCAAGCTATTCGTCCACATTTAATTGAAGTAAAAGAGTTTAAATTTACGGTATAGCATCAGATTGCATAATGTCCTTTGTCAAAATCAGAAATCAATAATTGCTAAGAATGTAATGCAGCGAAAAGTGTATCTCCATCCCAAATCACCACAAGTGTGTCTCAATTGAGGCTCAAGTCTCAAGGTTAGGTCCTCGATTTTCTTCACCTACATCAATGATTTGTCAACACATCCGAATCAAGGGCAAGTAGTAGTATATGTTGTTGATATCAACCTAATTATCACTAATATTCGCTTTTATTCGTATTAAATAGAGCAGTAGAAGAATGCAAGACACACAATCGATGAAATGATTAGTAGGACGAACACATTTGAATTACCTTCTACGTAGCAAGGAACAATGACTGTCGACGCTGGAATGCAATTTTTAATTCATAAGCAGCTCATAATATGCACATACGTTGAAAATCATTGCAATTAACACAAGAACTTTTCCCTGCACATTCTCCATTTCCTTCCAACAGGTTATTCGCTCTCGTAGATTCATTTTCCACTTGCACTTACTTTACCACTCATCAGATGTCGCCAGTGTCTAACCATGGTAAGTGTGAACGCACGCTAGTTCTGACGTCATCTTACGCTGTTTGAGAATAATGGTAGTGTGAACGGGGCATATAGGGTGGCGAACGGGCCCGCCACCTACCTAAATCGGTCCGCGAGTGCCGGGGGGAGGAAAGGACCGACCATAAAAACTATGGGACCGACTTACTGTTAGATAGCCAGCGGGCCCTTTTGCCATTATACGGTATAAAGACAACATCTACCGCTTTCCACGAGAGAAAAACCACCCTTATGCCTCGTTCACATTACGATTGTCCGAGCGATCGCCTTAACGATAGTTGGCCGAACTAGCCGCGTGAATGCATGTCCTGACAATAGTTGACGTAGTTCCGAACGTTGCCACTTTGCGATGGTTAGGCGCTGGGAGACCGGAAACGGCAGCGACAAGAGAAAGAGGAAAAGCTCGTGAAACTATTTTATTCATGGATTTGTCCTAAGAAGGAAGAATATGGGCGGAAGAAAATTATTCGGTAAATACACGTTGAACACAGTAATATCTTGTCCCTGCATACCTCAACAGCTTTGGTAACCGTCAATTTCCCGTTCACTCTAGATGTCAGCACTAGAGGGCAGCACAGGTTTTAACAATCGTTGTGTGAATGCACGATAGTTCAGGCGAGTATTTATGGTTCAGGCAATCGCTGGAGCAATCGTAATGTGAATGAGGCATTACGCTGTTTGCACACACGGCGGATTTTTACCGGCCGAACGATCACTCACTTGATTGCTGTGTCCGCGCCGGGGACGACCGGCGTTTTACCGGTGCCGGTGCGTAGTCGGAAGGTGTGCATTGCACAACTGTGCAAGCTCCCATTCTCTCCCATTGTTCACCATTGAAATGTGGACGGCCGATATTTTACCGGCCGTCCAAAATCGGTGTGTGTGCAAAGAACCTTATAGACGTCATAAGCTCTTTCTTTTCTCTTGAAAGCAAAAAATCACGAAGCCAACACCCAGGCGACGTTCTCCATTTCTACCATGCCTTATCAGAATACTGTGGACATAAAAGGCTAATAATCTATTCTCTCCAAGGTTGACATTTTTGCTGATTAATACGATTGCCTTTTTATCCCTCTAAAGCCATATTATGATTCAAATAATAGGCGAGGTACAGCTGAGCAGTTGAATAGCACCCCAGTGACAATGCCCATCGCTGACCACATTGGAAAATAAAGGGGTCAGATAACATGCACTCCAACTATAGATTTAGCACAAACTAAAAATGCAACCAAAGCATCTCTCCTAGAAACTACTTAGAAATCAATATCAACACAATAAATAAAATTTCTTCTAATACTGAAACGACTATATTTACTGAAATAAGTTAAAGCTACACTTTTCAATCTATTATAATAACTAATAATCTGATAATCATCACAAATACGACCGAACGTTCTCACTCTTGAGGATGGTAGCGAAGGCTTTGACAACTTAGAAAATTGTTATGTTATCTCTTTCTGCTGTTTTTTCGAAGTATTGAGATATCCTTCGAAGATTATCTTATAGGATGGGAAGATAGCTGTTTGCGCCATAGGGTTTGCGCCTACGCTAATTTGGCTAAATAACCACTGACTTAGTTTGTTGTGCGCCCGTGTGAGCATTGTTGAACGCTGCTGTTTCGTGAAGGTCGTTGTTTCGCTGGCCGTGAACGGAGCGGGATTTCGTCATTCTAACGTCGTGATAGAAGGGTTTCGAGCCTACTCCACCCAGAGGAAGCCATCGACGGGAGCCCTACAAGCAGGTGAGTGGGGAATTGGAGCAGGGGCGCAGCTAGGACTAAATGCTAGGGGGGGTTTTAGGCACAAGTAATACTGGGGTGTCCGGGGGTGTGGAATACCCGCTAGGGTAAGCGGGGAGGTGCGGGGGCACTCCTTCAGAAACATTTCAAGGTAAATAGTTCAAAATGGTGAGTTTTACTGCTTTCGGAGGGATGTTTTATTAATATTTACACTATTCTGTAAGTAATATTAATCCAATTACGTAAAACGGATTAAGGGGGCGCCCTAGCACGGTCGCGGATGGCGATGCAGACTCTTTCTATTAACCAGTTTGTGCTTCGTTCGTTCTAGGTACATAGTGGTTTCTTGACTTGAATATTTAGAAAAGATTAAATCTGTGCCTTGAGACAAAGACGGGTCTTTTACCAGGTTTCCTTCAGGAGATACTTGACGCTTAATTTCACGAATTTCGATTTTTTTCAATGACTTTCACCAAGGCGCAAAATCGCGTAAAGAAAATCCAACCAGCCAAAGCATAATATAATCCTTCAACTACAAGCAAAGGCTGCACGTATGCCACACGTCGTAGATCAAAGCTACAATTTGGGAAATTGTGAGACCTTGCAGCCAGTTTTTCGATAACGCGCAGTCGTTTCGAGTCATCCTAAACACCTTTCCTCCTTCCGCGAGTCATCCTTCACTTCTTTGCCTCCCCTCCTGGCCCTCCCTTCCGAGGCGCGCAGGCCCTCCCCTCAACAGCAACACCAGCGGTCATACGTTTTCTTAGCTGCTTGATTTTGAGGTCGCATCGTCGTTCTTTCGTTTTGCGTATTTCTTTTTGTGGTGCGATGAAAGTGTCTAGCAAGCCCCAAGGGAAACGACGCCGTCGAAAAGAATGGAAGCCTTGGAAAAGGAAGAGGTGCAACAAACAGAGACTTCTGTCAAATTAACATAAGATGATCTCAATAATGTTTTTTTATCTTTTGATAAAATTGTCAGAAGTATATGTCTACAGTGCGTTTTGTTTTAAAATGAGTAATTTTTAAGGATGCCATAGCAATAATGAATATGGTTAGATTCCGTAGTAGAGAACATTTCTTTTCTATTGTTAGTTTCTATTATTTTTTATGAAACGATGAAAATGTTTTATTCTTCACGTCTTGATAACATGGTGAGAGAAAAACTTCATGTTTATTCACATTGCTACGCATAAGATCTTACACCGCATAACAAAAAATATCAACTTTGATTCTCAAAAGAGAAATCTTGCACCAACCTGCCACCCCACCTTTCCTATCAAGTTATGTGCCTGAGTGTCCAACCACACGACGCGATGATTAGATGCGGAAATTTGTTCAGCATTAGTTACAGTTGAGGATATTTCGCTTAAGATGAGACGATATTAAAGTTTTGTACACTTGCATACATTATAAATTCCATATAAGCGTTTCTTTTTATTTTTTAATGTGCAAATTACGATTTTATTCATGAGATATATGTAACGGACTCAACGATTGCGCAGGCAAGTCAGAAGCTTGTCTCGGAAAGCGCGCGGCTGCAAGGAAATAGTTTCTTATTCTTGGAGAACCCATATCTTACCGCAATGCACCCGCATTTTGCTAACCACGTTCTCTCAGGTCTTTCATAGCTCCCATTAGCTCAAACATTGGAAGGGCTCAAGAGTGGCGGCGGGCCCACCGCGGTTACCCCTATTGTGACCGTAAACCCTACCTCAGTCTTACGATTTTTATCTAGCGTTTAAAAAGTTTTCTACTTAAAGCATAGCTGTCCGTTTGTAGAAATGCCGCTACCTGCTTTATTGCCTCGTTATATGAAGGGTTTTTGCCATTTTGAGGATCGCTTATCTTCGATACAGGTGATTTCTACGAGGTGGCTAGCACGGAGTTTTCCACAAATGCTATTCTCAATTGATTGAAAAACATTCCTTTCACGATTTTACCAAGCAAATTAGTCAACTTTTACTAGTAAGTGTCAAAGGATATCAGTGCTTGTGCTACGGAAGCGAGGAACCAAGGTCTATTTTCCCTAGAGCGTGAGATTTCAGCATTGAGGACGAACTACCACTACTGGAGGATATCTCGCAACGATAAAAAGGTTCCTATGTTTTCCAAGATAAATATCTCCCTGATTTCGTGCGTTGTATTTTGCAGGGTATTATATTCTAATTTCGATTTTCATCTTTGATGATTCAGATTGTTGATATTTCGGATAACAAAAATTGAGCAAATGAAAGTAACACGAAAAGAAATACATGACGTTATTGTTAATGGAAGTGGAAATTCGTTGTCCTCAAAACGTACATTTGCCGTTTAATATCTTCTCAATAAGTTTAACTGGAAGCAGGAAGTGAAGACGAAGGAAGTAATGCAGAATGTCATGAACATATACTTATTCAATACGTATTTCTTGAAATTGGACGAATGCAAGAGAACCAGCGACAAGTTTGAAATAAAACGTCGATGTTGGTTAGAGAAGGGTATACCCACCTGACATGCATAATAATCTCCTTGAGACTCCTTGCACAGTTTGTAACCTACTATTGTTTAACGTATTCGTATTGGCTTTACTTTCCTCCTAGGCGATTTTATGTCACTATTGCTATCTAATTCCTGGTTTTTCTGGATAAAGCAGCTAAGAATGGCCTAAGAAAGACTTTAAGAGGTCTAGTGATAGGTATAACAATAAGAGCAGAAAAGTGACTGGTTAGAGAAAGCAACAGCAGCTAAGCTATCGCTAGCCACATTTGTGACACTGCGCTCGCAAGGGAATGATGCGGCAGCGAAGATAATCACGGAAATGACCACAACCACCCGAAGGAAACGGATATTACAGAAATTGAGGAAAATACCTACAATTCAAAATGAACTGACGCCAGAAGAAGCTATTTCGCTGATTGTTGATGGCAATTTAACAAAATTTCTATCCAAAATTATTCGTAAGACTGCCAAGATCCGTAGGTATCAGCTTTATCCTAGTTATGAAAGGGCTAGACGAAAAAAAATCTTCATACCCAGAGGGGGAATCAGTGGAAGAAAAAAATTTAAAGTGGACCTTCAAGGGCTTCTGAACCACACAGCCTCGCGCATCATAGCATCAATGCCAAAATTCAGTGATGATCACGGGGTCAACTTTTCACTTGAATGCAAATGAAAACTAGTTGTGGAGCTGGTGAACTTATTCTTGATGTTTTCTTATGATTTAAATACTTTTGTTAATATACAATGGTTCATATATAATTTCATGTTTTCCATTGCATTTTCAAAATATAAAATGTTTGCGAGGTTATTTCTGATTAGTGTTATATCAGAAAAAATGATGACACAAAGTTCAACTACTAATTAAGTACTACTTTTGTCTTGAGACGCAGGTTTCGGCTCTCCCACAGAATTTTTTTTTTCATCGTGTTCTGATTTATTGCTTCTTTTCATCGGTGCAGTTTTCGGCTCTCCCACGGAGTTTTTTTTAATCATTTCTTTTCATCGGTGTTGATAAAAAAAATTTTCTAGCTCTAACTTAAGTAACCATTGCTTTTCGCATCCAAGTGTGATTTTCAAGCAAGTCAGCTGACATATATTGTTACATATTATTAATAATTAATTATGTTGGTTGAATATATTTCACGTAAGTATATATCAAATGAGAAACCTCTCCATTTTTCGTTTGCCACCCGTTTTTCCCTTCCGTTTCGAAAACTGCTAGCGATGATGTCTTCATTACGTAAAATGACTCTACATTGCGTTAAAATAACATCATAAACAACAATTCAATTCTGAAATTTTATTTTTTAATTTTGTTTTAGTCCAAAACCACCGATTACAGCTCAAATAGGGTGGTTTCCTATTATTTTTTTATTGCCTAAATCGAAAGATTATTACTCCTGGAGTACGTATTTCACGCTTTTAGATTTTTAAATGACGATACCTATTTTTCGCGATTAAATAAAAAGTGAAAATTTTCAAGCGCGCGAAAACGCGACGCGTAAGTAGGAATGATGGGAAAAAGTCCGTGCGACGCATTTCTGGTTCCCCTCCCGCCTTGTGAGGTGACCTTGATCGAGGCTCTGAGCGCTGATAGGACGCAGGATGCTAGCGGGTAGCTGAGTACCTTGCTGGCTGGTAGCGCTTGGCTTAAAAAAGGTTTATTAATACCTTATCAAACGAAGAAAACTTTCCGACCTTAGCCAGTTTTAATAGGTGATTATTTAGACATGTTTCCCTGAACTCTGTGCCTCATGCATGCATTGGTAACCTCAGACGATGTATAACTCCTATCCTCTCGTGTAGAAACTAGGTCCCTGTGACGTCACGTGGAGGGAATCGCATGGGCGCCAATCTGGCCTTTTTCAAATGAGGATAAAATTTGACCCTTGCCATTCGTCTAAACCGGTATTTCAAAAACCAAATAATTTGTTTATTATGAATACCCTAATGGTGGGTAACGAATCGCAATCAATGCCTTTCGTTTTCTTTGGTGAAGGAAACTACCCTATTGAGCCATTTTGTGTTGAGTATTCAAAAAGTTTAACATTTATTTACACGAACGACCAAGCCTACCCAGGCGGGACTCGAACCCGCGATTTCTTGTTTGGCAGGCGAGCACATTACCCAGTCGACACTGAGGTCGGCGGCGTTATGTTGACAAAATACCTGTTTACATAATGAAGATATCAACGCCAACAATTTCGGAAAAGGTGTACACTCAAAAGGACCTTCGCATTCACAGGCCTATTTTTTCATGGATTGAGAGAGGAACACGGCCCCCATAAATTGGCTTCTACTATTTTTAATTGGCTCGCCGCCACTTAGGTGTCACATATCAACTTCGACTGCGACACCTGTTCCAGCGACCCGTATCAAATTTATCCTGAGTATCAAATTTCTCCTCGGAGTCGTCGCGGGTGAAGTTGGGAGGACAGTTGCCTTCCCCCCCCCCCTTTCTCTCCCTCGCGGCGCTTCGGCTTCCGTCTCCATATCCCGGCGCTGCGGCTAGAGGCCTTCGTGAGCCGTTAAATTGGGAAATTCAAACGCTAGGGCGCCCCCTTAAACTTAAAAACGTTTCTGAGCTCTGGGGGGGGGGGGTTTATCCCCCCTCGCTGCGCCACTGATTTGGAGGAATGAGAGGAAAGCTTCATGAAGCTAATGTTAGAGTTGTTGACCGGGGATGATATTAAAGTACTCAGTTAAAGTCAAAAGAATTTGATGAAACTTTGGTCACACATTCTTTAAAACACGTACTTTCAATGATCTAAAGGAAAAAGAATTCTCATGTGCCATTTTTGAGATATTTGACGGTAAAATTAGAATAACTTAATATGGGCTCTTGTGGAGAAATCCTTTTTTTTCGAGCTAGCGGAGCGTTTTGTAACAAAGACATTGTTGAGACTGCACTCATTCAAAGCAAAATTTTGTGAATAATCGAACTATGAACGGGAAAGTAATAAATTCATGAAAAACTAAGAAAGTTATTTACGAAAAACTGCCTGGAACTGGCAAGATGGCCGCCGGTATTTCCTTTACCAACATCGGAAAAAGAAAACCACTACACCGACTTCGCCTAAATTACGCAAATATAATTAGTTTCCCGGCTTTTACTTACGTCTTACACATCTTTTTTATAAATACTATTTCATTCATTCACACGGCGCCTTGAGCGCAAACATACAAATAAATTCAGATGTAAGGAAAGAAAGGGATACGATCATAAAATGCAGAAGGGCGAGGACAACGTTGCTGTGGTAGATGAAAAAAGGCAGGAATCAGAGGGTAAAAATGCGTCCTGACTGGGACTCGAACCCAGACCCACCTGGTTGCCGGCAAGATTGTTGCGCTGCAAGGACGCAAAAATTCACCATGATTTCGGCGGTTATTTATGCACAGAAAACTCCCTTTGCTTTGGCCCACAAGAGTAACCAATAGATGGCACTGGGGCAGCTCACCACTCACCAACAGAAGGAATGGACGAGGACGCACGGATGAAAGGAAAGATACACACTCACACGATAGCAGGAATGAGACAGGAACATGCGTTTCTGGGTACGCCTTAAGCGCAAACATTAAAATAAAATCAAAGGTAAGGAAAGAAAGGGATAGGAACATATAATGGAAAAATGACGAGAACAACCTTGCTGTGGTAGATGGAAAAAAGCCAGAAATCAGAGGGGTAAAAATGCGGCCTGACTGCGACTGAATATATTTATTTACGATTTGCTATTTGGTTAGTTAGTGAATATTTAGTCTAAGTGTGTATTCAAAAGTTCAGTGTGCAAAGGTTCTCACCAGTTTTGAAACTAGTCAAGTTGACTACTACAAATACCTTTTTAAAAATCATTCTTGACGTTTGCATTGTACTTAGGTGCAAAATTTGACTCAAAGTCCATTCCTTATTATGTTTTCTTTTGTTTAAATTTTTGGCGACTCTCTTGTGTAAATAATAGATCTCTCGAGTACATCACTTGACTTCAGCCGATGCTGCCCCAACTACCGCTATCTCTACCATGTTACGTGACCCCACACTTTCCGTCACAATCATGTTACACATGATAATAATCGCAAAGAATAACCGATATATTTGATAAATAAGACGGTCCACATGGTTTAAAAGAATTTTAGCATTTATATCTCATTCATGATTGCTGAATTTTTTGTTTTTCTTAATCCATTTGTGATGATGCATTCATTCATTCATATTTGAAATGGATGGTAGCATTATATCTTTTTCCTGACCGGCCACTCGAATTTCTGATATTATCAGGGGGTATCACATTGACTGCATATTTGTGTCTGGTCGAAGGGAAGTCTATTCTAATGCGGTGATGCTACTTCCATACCACCGCGAGCCACTGAATGTCTGTACACAGAAGGCAAACGAGGAAAGCGGCGAAAATTGGCCTATGAAAAATTCGCATGCCTCTGCAGGGAGAGTAAACATTCGTGGAATCGCTCTGCAACGGTCCAAAGGATCCCCGCAGACCGCAGATGGGGAATGTTCGAGGGTGAATGGGCCAATTCTGAACGATGAAAGAGTGGGCAACTCCATTTTATTCGCGGACAAACTGGTCCTCTTCATTGGCCGCTCCCATAAAACACAGCTTTCGCGAGCCGAAAACGACTCCCATCCAAAGCCCGTTATCATCTCCATTCCCCGGCACCCATTCTCTTGGCTTGGCCGGTCATTCATGAAGGCTATAGATAGCTGAAGTCACCTAAGGAGATTCCGCGATGACTTCGCGATCAAAAACATTCTGTGTGCTCTTAACGGATGAACTCAATTTCGTAAGTCAATACCTATCTCATAACTATAATATGTCACTGCAACGAGGTAAGTTAAGTTTTGGGATAGGCGGATAACGTCAATAAGTCATTTCACTCTCTCATCTGTGCTCCTGTTTATAGGATCATTGACATTATGGCGCAATGGGGTTGCTTCCTTCATCAAAGAAAACGAAAGGCGTTGATTGCGATTCGTTAC
The DNA here is from genome assembly GCF_921293095.1 of Ischnura elegans. Taxonomy (NCBI): domain Eukaryota; kingdom Metazoa; phylum Arthropoda; class Insecta; order Odonata; family Coenagrionidae; genus Ischnura; species Ischnura elegans. The sequence goes on along the minus strand of NC_060255.1, from coordinate 91,213,078 downwards.
CCACAATTACTGTATTCATAATATACAAATTATTTGGTTTTAGAAATACCAGTTTAGAGAAATGGCAATGGTCAATTTTAACCTCATTTGAAAAAGGCCAGATTGGCGCCCATGCGATGCCACTCCACGTGACGTCACAGGGATCTAGTTTCTATACGAGTAGATAGGAGTTTTACATCGTCTGAGATTATCAATGCATGCATGAGGCACAGTGCTCAGGGAAACATCTCTTAATAATCACCTATTAAAAGTGCCTAAGGTCGGAAAGTTTCCTTCGTTTGAAAGGGTATTAATTATCCTTATTTAAGCCAAGCGCTACCTCCTAGCAGGGTACTGTGCTACCTGCTAGCAGCCTGCATCGTATCGGCGCTCATAGCCTCGCACCAAGGTGGCCTCACACGGCGGCAGCTGGAACGAGAATGACGTCACATGGGCTTTTCCCAGCATTCCTATTTAGCCGTCGCGTTTTCGCGCTCTTGAAATTTTTCACTTTTCGTTTAATCGCGAAATATAGATATCGTCATTTAAAAATCTAAAAGCGTGAAATGCGCACTTCAGGAGTAATAATCTTTCGATTTAGGCAATAAAAAAATAATAGGAAACCACCGTATTGCGATGAGGTTTGGTCCTTGGGGATTAACCTTCCAGCAGAAGTGGGGGTCAGAACAAAAATACCATTTTCTCTAGAGTAAATTAGTTAACCAAAGGGGGCTATAGACCCACATAGCCCCTCTCTGGATCCGACACTGTTCACAGGGGTTTGTTTCATATACCCTGAAAATTTCAGGATGGTTTCTTGCATTTCTTGTATGATATACGGAACGATATGGTGGAAGTTCTTAATATTATTTGAATGAGACGTTGCAATATTTCCACTGGATTTATTTTAACACTAAGCGTTTTGTTATTAAAAACAATTAATGTTGTTATTAAAATAAGTTGCACTAGATTTATTTTAATAAAACACTTTTCGTTAATACGAATAACAAATGTTTTTTGTTACAGACTACATGTAACAAACTAATGTTTTTGTAACAACGAAGCCCGTCGTGTTAAAATAAAATCCAGTTGAAATATTGCAATTTCTCATTCAGCTGATGGTAGAATTTGTTTAAAAAGAGGAAAACGTCAAGAAGAAACGCATGCCAAGTGGGAATGATGTGCATGATCTCCATGCTTTATCACCGAATGCCAGACCAATATCTGTTGACAATATAACCTTGGCCTGCTAATGAATGAAGAGTCACCAATTTAAAAAGCAAAATAAGTGCATCCAGAATGGGAACACTTCGTTTAACATTTATATCTCAATGATTAAATTTTAAAGTAGTTTGAGCCGATAAATTCCTGATTTTTATTTAACGCAACTACCTCGCCATTTTCAACGCCGGCTTCCATTAAACTTAGTAAATACTCTTTTCGTCTGCCAAAAATGACTTGCCCTCGACAGCAGTATTCATCTCACTGCCATGCCAGCCATTAGCCTTGGTTAAATGGGCATTCTGGAAGGGTATCGAACTCTGAGGTCATTCATGTCGTTAATTTCCGGCAGCAGGGACTGTTAGGAAAAAAATGTTTTCATGAATCGGGGAATGGCTTAACTGCAAACATTACAATTCCCCTTCTGGAGTGGACCTCACCATTTCTTAGCCACGAAATGACATAATTTCGACCCCAGGACCACAAAATTTTTAAGAGCTTCCTAAAAGAACAGCTTATTTTCTTCGATGCGATTACTTTCTTCAACTACTTGATGCCAATATGCCAATACATACTTGTTTCATTTCTTACAAAATATTTTTTATAATATAGATTGTTGATAAATTATTCGTAGATGACATCTCAGGCAGACACTTACAATTAGAATAATCTAGATCCCTTCTTCCATTAACGTCGATGTATATGCATATGTTCAATCATCTGGGAGTTAGCAATAAGGAAGTTCATTCTGTAACGAATAAAATTCAATCGTTTTATTTTATTTGTAGGTTAAATCTCTTGAAAATGACACAAGGATGTTGCAAATTGTCTAGTTCAAGTAATACAGTGTGGAAAAAAACGTTGATTGGGTTTTATTCACTACTAGTAGGCCACCCGGCGTTGCTCTAAAGCAGGGGTCTCCAATTTACCAGGCCACGACGGCCACATTCCAAGTTCCGAATCGCCCCGCGGGCCGGCTAGCAAATTTGCCGATTATTGAAGTATACGATATTCGATATTTGAAACGATTGCGCGGGCCGGGTGAAAGCTCTCCGCGGGCCGTATTATGGAGACCCCTGTTCTAAAGGATAGTACCTAGAGAAAAGGAAAACTTGGGACTTGGATTTCATGATCATATAGGAATTAAACGCGTCTCTTAAACTCTTTACTCACTTACGTTACTTAAACTCTAAACTCTTTGAACGCGTCAGGTGGTGTGCCTACCCGACAGGATGTCCAGCCGCAGAAGTTACATGACATGACGTAACAAACTGTAATGCGATAACAAAGCGAAGGATGCATTGGATGCAAGCTAAAGTCGCCTAACGGGGTTCGTGAGAATGAGATACACCCAAGCACTAGCTTTGGTCGCAATCCGTGCATCCATATGGAAACGCATAGAGGATAGATAAACAGACATCCTCTTTTAAGGCCTTTTTACACAATTCATTAACATGTACGAGTTAATGTCTGTTTGCATGAATGATTTTTGTGGACCGGAACGGAACATGCACGAATGCATGAACCAAATTAGAACAGGTTCTATTTTCTATGCATGCATTTGCACAAGTTGAGTGGTTACACGGTGCATTTTGGCGTTCATTCTCGCGTTCATACAATTAGACATTAACCAGTACGTGTTAAAGAACCGTGTAAACAGGCCTTTATGTATTAAGATTCATGCCCTGTAGTTTAAAATAGTTTTAAGCATTGCACATATAAAATAAGCACTTTGTAAAAAAATCCTGAAGTGTAGAATGAGAAAGAAAAGGTATTGAATTGAGTGGTCACGGAGGAAACTGCTTAGCAAGCAGCAGACAGCTACCAATATATTTCCTGCCCGCAACAGTTGTCTAAGATCCATGGCAATGGAGAGGGATGCGTGGGTTTTCGAATGTACCGAAAGGCTTGAAAAATGGGGATCCATTACTTCATTTGTTCGACAGCCTTTTGTCGTACGTTTCCTATGTAATGAGTCGGAAACATACAACTTTGTCCTCTCGGAAACTTCCCTTGAGTTCGAAGTGTTGCACAGAAGAGGAAATGTCTTGTGTCTTGGAGTTGCCGACGAACAGACATCTTGCTGTTTTGAGGAAGAAAAAAATACTTTCCGAATGCTACGAAAAGAAATAGGATCCGATTCCAAAGAAGACTTGAGCTGTTTCCGATTTTTTTTTCTTCTCTTCCTCGCCTACATATCATTCTGCCAGGAAACATTGTATTGATTTAGGAATTCTCGCTGATAAACGGCGTAAGTGATTATAAGTGAAATGATACAAAATTTTCTAAATAAACCATCTTATTTTGTTCAACCTAAATAAGGTTCTAAGGTTTAGTCTCTTCAGTCTAAATTTGGTCACCAAAGTATGTAAATCGTAATGGTCACTCAAATATGAGAATAATCAAGGTTGGACGAAAATTTACGATTATCATTGTCTTAATGATCAATACTTGAGATTTATTAAGCGATAGTTTTGAGCGTGTATCGAAAACACAATTGCTCATTCTCACTCATTTGAGATTAATTACCCCGGTCAAAATAGACATTGACCCTTGAATAAATTCCCAACAAGCTGAAATTTTACAGATACGTTAGGAATACCACTCTTATGATCTCCTGAAAAGTCCCCTTTGATCCCGTGTGTGCAAAAAATTTTATTCAAGGTCAAGGGTCACAAAAATACTTATTTTTTATTTTTTGGCCAAACGGTTAGTTTTCTGATAAAAATAACTCCGACCAAAATTGTAGATCAGAAAATAATCTACAAAATTCTTATTGTAGTTTTTTTAATATTTACCATTTCTGAGAAAAAACCACTCGAAAGTTAGCTGCAGCTGTATTCTCCGTAATTCGCATGACTATATTGTTGCCCTCTCCGAACATCATTGGACAGTTCCACCTAACTTTCGAATGCCTTTTTCTCAGAAATGGTAAATCTTGGAGAAAAATTTACATCACAATTTTATAGACAATTTCCTGATCTACAGTTTTGGTCTATGCAAATTTTATCGTAAAGCTAACCGTTTTGCCAAAAAATCCATTTTCGTGACCTTTGACCTTGAATAAAATTTATTGAATACACGGGATCAATGGGGACTTTTCAGGATCTCATAAGAGATCCCATCATTCCTGTAAATTTTCAGGTTGTTAGGAATTTATGCAAGGGTACCCCTATTTCTTGGTCTGATTTGACCAGGATAAATTGTTTCAGACAATTATGATCGCATAACTTCGTCCAACCTTAATTAATTAACGTCCTTAAAAATCCAAAGTATGATATAAAATAAAGTACCGAAAAGACTGAATACACAAGGAAAACCGTTTTCATGAAAATTGGAAAGTGCATTAAAAAATGTTTATGTTGCCATAGCTCATTAACTAAGGAGCTGCGACCCCATGTTTATGGACAAAAAAATATTTATAACTGTCTCCCCTACCACCTCTTGAAGTATTGCAGTTTCCGCCAGAAAATCCCTATGCATAAACTTTTCATGTTTCCATGTTTTTCAATGTACCTGAAGATGGCTTGACAGCCGAAAGCTGTCCTTCTGTTCAATAAACTGAAATTCATAAAGTGTCTTCATTGCTATTATGGAGCCCTTCCACCACGTCATAGCCTTCCAATTTCTAATTAAGTCCACGAATGTAAACAAAAATTATCATATATTTGTCATTTCAGCAAACATATGTAAGAAGAACCACAATACAGGGCGCTGCAAAAGTTTGAACACAATTTTTTTGAATCGTGCACAAGTAAGCCGGAGGTTGGGAGTTTAGTTAATTTGACTGCATGAATATAATTCGACCTTGGGAACAAAGATGCGTTGAATATAGAAACAGGGCGCGTTTTGCCTTAAAGCTCACTTTTATGAGAATGGCTTGATTGTTGCCACGCTGCGGAAATTTCGATTAACTCGAAACAATGAAATTACGATATCATCACCTCCAAACCTCAAGTGAGGACAAGAAATTGCTCATCCGACCATTTTGGAAAATCCTTCGAGAAATGAGCTACATTTAAATGCATGGAAACGCATGAAACTATGAAAAAATTTAACCTTGGATCATGTAATTCCGATTGGATAGCGAACTAGACGAGCAATGGCTGGGACCCTACTCAGACGTTTCAAAACAGTTCTCACATTCGTTCACAAATCAAATACTGCCACCAAGTAATTGCCTACTTGCAGCAATATGTAGATATAATAATAGTAAAAATAATGAAATGAAAAACAAACATTGATGTATTTTATTAATAGACTGCTCACCAGCACTGGCATAGGGAGGCCTGGGCGGGTATATCCCCCCAGTGAGTGAAAATGAGGTGATTTTATGAATTATTTATTTATAATTAATTTAACTAATTTAATTTAAATTAATATTAATTTATTTATTTGCAATTATTTATTTAAATTAATTTAATATAACCTTGGATCATACAACTTGGATTGGATAGAGAACTGGACTAGCGATGGCTGGGATCCTTCGCGACAATTCAGGCGTTTAAAAAATAACAGTACTCACATTCCTGGCACCACGGGAAATGTCGATCTGGCTTCAGCTGACCCGACGTTTTTGAAATTTCTGCAGTCTCATTTACATCATGTATTAGCGAGAACACCTTAATCAAGATAATCCAGGACCCCATATTATTTTTGGCCCCAGATCCATTAATTTTTAGAAAATCTTCATTATCCGCTATGTTTTTCCTTGAAAACCGGACTTAAAGATTGTGCCCAATGCGGCGGTAAAGCCTTTCTAACACAGAGTTGCTTCTGGGAGACATAAAAATTTCAATATTTTTCATTTTGAAAACTTGAACATTTAGCAATCAATCATAATTATCATAGCGGCTAAACAATTCGTCATTAAAATTTAAACCCTATATATAAAGATATTCCCTACATAGAGCTGAAAATTTATACATTTTTAATGTTGCCTAGAAGTAACACTGGGTTATAATGTGTTAATTCTCAGCTTCAGCTCGAAGAGGATAACAATAATTTCGTATTTATTTTTCAAGTGAATTTAGGACAACATTGTCCTCTCTTACAATTAACTTGATTGACAATCACAAACATCCATGCCTTGGATGGTGGTCAAGCCATCCAGGCGGGATCCGAACCCGCGACCTCTAGGTTGGAAGTCGGGGATTTTACCCCGGCGCGCCCGGACATTATTGAAGGGCCACGTCCCTATGATGACTAAGTGTTAAGAGGAGAGGGGAAACCACAAGGACCACGCCCACTTGTCGGAGCATCCCCTTGCCGTACATCACCCATCGTCCTACCCTCCCGCAAAAACAGCTCTCTCTCCTTCCGCAACATATTTTGGCCAACGGGAAGAGAGAAGATGATGAAACGCTAATGTTTTCTTAGCACGGAGGCCAAAAAAATCATTCTTGGGGAAGATACAAACTTTTATGTTGTGTACAAAAATAAAACACGGAAAATATTGAAGAAAGCAGAATAAATAAATAAGTATACTCTTTGCGTAAATATAAACAAGGGATATTTCCGGCTTCTGCGAAAGGGGCCAAGATTGAATTTGCGGGTCACGAAAACTCTGATCTTTCCGTGCCCGGTATGTTGGCTGTTTGGCTGATTCCATTGATCATCACCTGGCGTTCTGCCCGTCCCTTACGCCAGGTCCCTTACGCCAACGCTGTCTCCATTCTTTCCAGCTCCCGGCCATTTCTTTTCAGTCCCTATATTTCCCCATCTTTAAATAGGGTGGTTTCCTATTATTTTTTTATGGCCTAAATCGAAAAATGATTACTCCAGGAGTACGTATTTCACGCTTTTAGATTTTCAAATGACGACATCGATTTTTCGCGATTAAATGAAAATTGAAAATTTTCAAGCGCACGAAAACGCGACGGCTAAGTATGAATGCCGGGAAAACTCCGTTTGACGTCGCTCTGGTTCCCGCTGCCGCAAGTGAGGTGACCTTGGGGCGAGGCTTTGAGCGCTGATACGACGCAGCATGCAAGCAGGTAGCAGACTAGGTCCCTGTGACGCCACGTGGAGTGGCATCGCATGGGCGCCAATCTGGCCTTTTTCAAATGCAGTTAAAATTGATAAAATTGACCAGTTAATGCGTATAAAATTGACCATTGCCATTCGTCTAAACCGGTATTTCTAAAACCAAATAATATGTATATTATAAATACATTAAGGGTGGGTAACGAATTGCAATCAATGCCTTTCGTTTTCTTTGATGAAGGAAACTACCCTATTGTCATTTAACTTCAGTTATCTCCTTCCCCTTCTTCTGATACCTTCCACCTTTCCCTCCAAAGCTACCTTAAGAATGCCATTACCTCTCATCACATGTCCCAGTCAGTTATCCTTCCTTTTATTTACGCATTTTAGCCATCAAAAATATTGCTTTAAAAATTTTGCATAATTCTGTTGCAAACTTTATTTTCATTATCATTTCACACTTCATAAGACGGAGAGCAGCAGTATTATAACCATATTTATTTGTTGGGATTTATTTTACAAACGGCTCTAAATCTCCGTACATAATAAATTTATCGCCAGGTTATGGATTTTTGCAAGTGTGAGCCCTTTGTATATAAACTTAGAGAATACTGAGAAGTTTCCCATTTCATTTGAAATACCTGTTTCTGTATGCACTGTTGCCAAGTTTGGGAAAACCATATTACCAACATTTTGATGAATTGAACATACAAGATTTTCATGTGGTCATCGCATTGTTTATATTTGCCAGACGACGGCGTTATCAATTATCGAGAAACGATCTGACCTGAAAATTCTGGCGGATTTGCCGGAAAAACCTACATTTTTAGACTACAATCAACCTTTCATTCACCCATAATGAGTAAATACACCTTCCGTTTACAATTATTAGCTAAATGTGTCTGGAGGTTAGTCTTTAATAAAAAGTTCTTTTCCTGTTATGCCGGATCTTAAAATTTTTGGACCTGTAATTTTATTATAAATAGTAATTCTCAATCTTTGATAATCCGTCAACACAAGTTCAAAATGTTGGTCTAAGCAGAAAAATATAATTTAACTGAGGACAATATTCCTCAACACAAGGTTACACTTTTTCTTCAGGCAAAAAAAATCCAGCCAACGAATTCTAGAACGTGAAATCAATGCCTTTAAGGATACCCTTTAGCTTCGAACGATCCCTAGTTTCTTTACGCATTTCATTATATAACGCGAAAAGGCTTTATCTTTGAATCAATCAAAACTGACGTTTTTACCTCTTGAGACAGCAAATGTGAGCGGATCTCCTATTTGAAATGGCTATGTCAGCATGAAGAGAATTCAAATACTGCACTCGAAAAACCCGAGGATAGGAGGAACATCGTGCAATTTTTCTCAGGAGTAGTCTTGAAAGATAATTCACCAGACTGTGTACTTGAATGTTAGTACTGCAGATGCAATTCTATGCTTTTAAAGCTTCTCAGTGAATTACTGTGGCTTTGAACTAGTTTCACCCATTTAAGAGACATTTGCAACGGGCGGATCAGCCGGGGAATTTGCACTTCACTACCAACGATGATAGGGCCATTTCAGCGGGGTGTCTTGAAAATGCGGTTGAAATGGACTGCATCTCATTTTCTTCAAACTACTCCAACGTGAAGTTACTCATGCGCTATAAAACCACTGGCGCAGTCGGAGTATTAAGGAAGTTAAACTCACGTCTCCTTCCCCTCATGTAGAAAATTAGTTCCGATCGAGCTAAAACTACATTGATATAGCCCCCTATAAAAATCGCCCTTCTTCTAAAAATACCGGGTGTTTCAAAATGAATAGCGGGGTTTTTAACCATTGATAATATTTATTAAACTTAACTTACAGCTACAAATGATGCATCAAATAAAAGAGCAACTCAAGTGATTTTGTTTGTTGGCAACATATTTTTTCCGCCGCCATCCGTTAAAAAGCGCCAGTAGCAAAGATGGTGACAAGTGATCAGAAAGTTTTTGTGCTTTACAGTTTTTCAAAGAAGAAATCTGTAGTTACTGTGCGACGTCCGTTCCGTATTTAGTTCGACTGTGATCCTCTAGAAGATACAGTAATAACATCCATGCCACCACTGCCAGCTGGCCTTTCCGAATTAAGAGACAGGATTGAAGTAGTTGTGGTCATAATTACTCGACACACAAAGATCAACTTTTGGGAAAACTCGCGAATTGTCTTGACGTGTGCCAAGTGACGAATGGTACTCACATGAAACATTTTTAGGCTGTTAAGAAAGGCTGCTTGGGTTGCTCTTTCATTTGATGTATAATTTATAGTGGTAATTTTAGTGCAATAAACATTTGAATGTGTTCAAACCACGCTACTTATATTGAAACATCATTAATTATGTTTAAAATTTATATAATAAACTGTGATTATATTAATTGTAATAAATTGTAAAATAAATTGTAAAAATTATTCATTAAAAATAACTAATCATTTGATAAATTTCACTAACAAAAATATGATGAAAAATTACCTGAGAAGTAATCTTCCTCTGTAGTGCAAAGAATAGTCTCCAAATATCCTTTAAAAAAGCTCGAAGGTAAAACGCTATGGAATATTTACCCGGGGTAAATATTCGCATTAAAAATGTATTTAAATCCCAGTGCACAATAATTAACTTGAAAATCCATTTTTTTGATTCGACTCTTTTGAGGTTTAAAATGCAGAGTCTTGCCTCGTTACCACGAAAAAAGTAATTGCTGTTGAAAAGGTAAACTGTGGATTTCACACTTCAAACAAAATTATACGGAGAAAACGGAAAATCGAAAAAACAAAATAGGACTAAAAAACTTAACGTTTCAAAAAATATCACTTTTGATACCGTAGTTTGAAAGGATATTGTTTAAAACATATGAATCTGCATTTCCACCGAGGTCAAATCTATTATCATTGGAGTAATAATTAATATTGATAGAGCTAAAAAAAAACTGCGGCTTGGACGTTGATAGCAGCAGAGAAGTCAAGAGTGGAAGCATTCGAAATATGGTGCTACCCAAGAATGATGAAGATAAAATAGATTGACCGTGTAAGTAGCGAGGAGGTGATAAGAAGAGTGGGAGGAAAGAGAAGCCTCCTAAAAGCCTTAATCAGAAGATGGGACAACTTATTGCATCCTTAGTGTATGATTAAAACAATCGTCGAAGGACAGGTGGAAGGGAAGAAGGGCAAGGGAGGGCCCCGAATGAGTTATATAGGATTGGCTATAAGGGATGTAAAAGAGAAGGAATACGTCGCTGTGAAAAGGCTGGTGGATAGGAGAGAGGAATGGAGAGCTGCGTCAAACCAATCTTAGGATGATGATGATGACGATGATGAAAAAAAACTGAAGCTGTTCATTATTGAATGAAATAAAATAACTTTGTTTAATTCCACACTTTATTTTAAATAGCACGACCCGAGTTTCAACATCTAGTGTTATCATCAGGTACAATTAGATGGGTGGCATGCTCTTAAATAGGTAATCGTGGGTGGAAGGGGGGGGGGGGGGACCCGAAAACCGATTACCTATTTAAGAGCATGCCACCCATCTAATTGTACCTGATGATAACACTAGATGTTGAAACTCGGGTCGTGCTATTTAAAATAAAGTGTGGAATTAAACAAAGTTATTTTATTTCATTCAATAATGAAGCAAATCCACAAAATAACGCCTGAGACCGTGTGTTATATTACTGAAGCTGTTCCTTGTAAAAAAAATATAATTCCGAGTGCACGTGTCCTCACCGCTACCTCAAAGTTCATGGCTCTACCTCCAAAGATTTGGGTTAAGCGATAATGAAGAGTAGATTACAGCGATATAGGCTTTTTTTTATCATTATGAAACGGTTTTATTGGAAACGCAGTCACTCTTTAACTTCATTCGAAAATGCTCGTTATGCCTCGCGGTTTATTCACTTCAAAGCGTATTTAATTCTGATCATAACGGAATAGAATTATGGTAGGGGGGAGGTCATCACAGATAATGCGAAATTCTGTAACTATTCCGGGCAACAATTCTCCACTTCCAATACAAGAAGCATCTCCGACCTCCGGAATCTATATTACTCGGGGCGGATTCGCAAAATTAAACGAATTCCTTCACAGCGTGCCGTATAGGCAAAGTCGATTCGCAACTGCATTTCGACATACAATAAGTGAATTGAATTTCTCCATGTTTTAACAAAAACAGTAGCCCGTTGTTGTGTCGTAATATTCATATGGCCTATGAGCCTTTTGTATAATTATTCCACCCAAATAATGGCATAGCCAGAGCATCTTTCGGAGAATTTCAGAGAAATTTTACAGCTAGCCGATGGAAAGAGAGGAATTCTGGCATTACAGTTGCCCAAATATTTGTGTAATTTCCAAAAAAAAGCAATTCATCATATTTCCTCGCTGTTTTAACCATTACCATACCTCTTTATAGATACCTAAATTCCTTCCACGGTTTGTTTCTAAATTCCTGCTAAAATCGTCAATGCCCTTCTGTCCATTTTTACACTAAAATTGTAATAATTGCATCACAGCTTATAGGAGCCGTGATGTTTTGGTCCAAATAAATTAAATAGGAACTGAAAGGTAAAGTATTGGCGGGAAGTCACGAAGTGAAGAATAAAATTTCGGAAGAAATGATTTTAAAGAGCTTCATTTTGGAGGAAATAGTAATAATGCGTTAAATTCAATGTTAATCAGATTAAAGGAAAATAATTAATTGCACAGCACACTCAATAACTTCCTTCAAGCTTTCCGCATGAAATCATTTTGTAGAGCTCACGGACATCTATGAGAATGAAAACGAAAATTTTCATGTATCGGAACATGACTTTGTACTTCTGCCCACTGAACTTGGCATTTTATCTTTCATTCACTTTTATTCATCAAACAATGACTATTTCTAGACTTGAATTCATAGCAATTAAATAAAAATACGTCATACTCTTTGCAATTCTTGCCAATGCATAACGTGAGCAAAAAAAAGGCCTCTCGTGCCTGAAAAAAGTCATTTTTTCAAAAAGGGAGAATAAATAAGAAAATAAGCGATGAAACATTACTCTATTGACTCACTATTACTACCGAAACGGTTTAAAATTCCTCCTCGAATTGCGGAACCATAAGGTCATTTAACAAAATATAGTTACCTGATGTTAATATTTGTTTAGAAATTTGATAATATTTTAATAAGGTGTATTTGCATGCGTAGTTACGTGGAATGTTTTGAAATACTCCGCACAAACAAATAGGCTCACGGTAAATTGTTGGTAGCGGAGACGCGTAATTACTATCAAATTAAATTATTATATGGACGTTAAGGTAGATGGCAAGGCGAAACAGGTAAAATAAGAACAGATTTTTTACTACAAAACTAATTCACAAATGGAATATAAGTGCTTTTTTCAATAACTTTTCCATTATTTGAATACAATTATTATTTTTGAACGTATAAATGTTCGATATTCAATCGTCAAAAAAACTTATTTAAGCCCATCAAGTAAAAGGCCCATTGATTCTATTCAATTTACCAGTGACACAGCAATACTTGCGAACTTTACTTATTTATTACTTTTATCACTATCGCTCCACATTGCTATGACTGTTGCAAGGTCAAAAGCATATAGCAATATTTAAGAGCGATAACCAAGTCAAGGAAGAAAGTACCTTCGATTGGCACAAACACCGTAAACTTCAATGAAAAGCACAGCTCCTGCGAAAGTCTTCCTAACTTAGAGGCAAGCAGGGCATATAGTAACTCGCTTAGCCAGACGCGAACTTACTTTCTCTAGGTGAATTTCTCTATCCTGTCCTTTTCTGTCGTAAAACCGACCTTTCGAAAACTCAACTTTTTTGTTCGTGCCTTTCCAACCTTGGTCACAAACTCATGAGTTTAGGAAGCGAAAGAAGTCAATGGCGAGGAATTTTCTCTGTTCAGGAGCCATCCCTGTTAGAGTGTCCCCCCCTTTCTCCAGACTGACCCTCAGCTATGAGGGCCACTTGCTTATTACCTTTTCAGCCTCGACGCGTCATTGATCCACTCATCTCTCACCCTGAGACCACCAGAACTCTCCAAGAGTGTTAATACCTTCTATCTTCATGCGTAGCAAGGTTTTCGGGTTGACCTCCGCGTCGTTTCATCTTCATGACGACAGTTTCGCCGGCGTTGCAGCTGGCGTCTTCAGGTTCGAAGTGATATCTGACGAAATAGAACGTAAGTACAAAAAAACTTCGATACAGGGCCCGCTATCATAATTCAAAATTGAAAACGACTAAAATTATCTATCAATAATGGATATGAATTTACAAAGTTAAAGTTATTGATGTGAAGAACTTCATGTATTAAATCAAGCAAATAAGTTTGTAACAGAAATTTGTCACTCTCCAGAACCCCTGAATAATTAAGATAATTGTTGATGACTATATATTTGAGGAGCTCGACGAATATAAACGAAGATTAGGCTTCAGAGGAAGATTTCCAATAGTAAAAATAAGATCATAAGATGATAAGGACTAGGAACGCTATGATTCACAGCTTAACAAGAAGGGGGCATGAAGATTTAAAAATTTCGGAAGAAGTAAATGGGGAAAATGACATCAAGCATCTTCCTTGACAGAAGCATGACACAGATAGAGAAAGCTTCCTGTACACAAAGAACTATTTAAGCACAGAAGTCATCATGTTCAGAGCTATTTGTTGTACTCACGGAGGACAGCCAAGTACATATTCGCATGAATTGGATATGTTATCGAGATGAGGGATAGGTATGGTCATCTTTTTGCTTGACAATCTGTAATAATGGTCAAAGATGACCGCGCACAATAGATTCAAGGCTGAAAATCTTCAATTTCTGACTGTACGCAAGAGGGCAGGGGCGCAGCTAGGAATTAAGGCTGGGGGGGGGGGGGGGTTGGATGCAACTAAATGCCAGGGTGTGTGGGGGTATGGAATACCCACCAGGATGAGCGGTATGTGCGAGATTAATATATTGCGGAATTTTAAGATGAATGGTTCAAAATGGTGAGTTTTACGGCTTTCTGAGGGATATTTTATTAATCTTAACACTATTCTTTTAGTAATATCAATCCAATAAAGAAAATGGATTAAAATTAAAAAGTTCTCTGAGCTCTGGGGGGGAGGGGGTTTTATCCCCCAAAATCCCCCGCTGCGCCACTGCAAGAGGGGATCATATAACAAGCTTTTCCTGAATTGGAATTTCGATGTATGTACGTCAAAAGTAGCCTATCATACTATGCACAATATCCACTCACAGTTTTGAGGATTAAATAACAGTACACTGGCATCAAATATCCTCAAAGGCCATCATTATTATTGTTCTCTGGGCTGATTCTCTCCGCCATAAAAAGGTTTTGAATCTTTTCTGGATTTTAGTAATGGAATTATGAAAAATTCACGCTGAGGTAATTTATGAGTCTTTTGCGCAGGTTTTCTGAAATTTCGCCTCAATTCCGTAACCCCTACCGCGCCGAAAATAGCTATAATCTCTCCTCAAACAAAACCTTTCAGTGAAATAGCATTTTAAAATCCTTTTATTTCTGCAATATCTAGTATCTCTGAGCTATGCGTCTAAGCTCTTTCTTTTCGTATAATAATAAGGTATGCGTCAAAGGTATATATAGTAATAGGTATATAAGCAAGGGCTATATAGGCAATGCTTCCGTTGCATTGAGTTCAATTGGAAGCTCTAGATGTAATGAACAATACGGGATGACCTTCTTCATACTATATTCTGTGTTAGTATACTGTACTTTTTGGACTTTGGCACTCTGTCAAAGTAGCCCCGACATAATACCAAAGTGAACCTAAATGTTAAAGTACAAGACTCATTGACGTTTTACGGTACATGCCGATTAAAATAAAAATACCATTTTAAAAAAACTTGCATATAGAGCATTAACGCATAGAGGTTATTATAAATGAAATGGTTAGAGGCACATTACCAGTCTATTTTTATAATACTTACAAAACAGTTGAATTCAAAATATGCTAGTGAACTAAATTAAAATGCCGATATCCTCATATAAAATAGATCTGTAAGTTGTTATATACTTTCATAAACTAATAAAAAATTATGGATCATAATTTAATGTTTTGCAACAAAGTTCCTGAAGAGGTGAATTATTGTGTTTTGAAAAACGCATAAGAAAATTGGATGACGTTTTTTCGTTGGGCTCCGCTCATATAAAATAGTTCTGTAAGTTGTTATATACTTTCATAAACTAATAAAAAATTATGGATCACAATTTAATGTTTTGCAACAAAGTTCCTGAAGAGATGAATTATTGTGTTTTGAACAACGCATAAGAAAATTGGATGACGTTTTTTCGTTGGGCTCCGCTGTTGCCCCGGCAACTGCGGAGCCCAACGATGCGATGGGGGAGCAAGCAATTGTGTCCTATCTCTCTTGCTGGAATAGCTCCTCCTAGCACACAAAGCAAGGGCGCTTTCAATGCATCCTAGCTTGTAGATTGCTTCCGTCAACTGCAATTAGCCCATGTACAACCCCTGTGCGAAGGATAAAGCCACCTACAACCGTCGAAGTTAGCAGGAGAGTTACCCACCCAAGTTCAGAAGGAAGCCTGAACGATCGTAGTAGGTAAACCACAGTACTCAAAGACAGGGGCGCTGCTAGGAATTAAGGCTGTGGGGGGGGGTTTAGGTTCAACTAATGCCGGGGTGTGTGGGGGTATGGAATACCCACAATAATATTTTGCGGAATTTTAAGAAAAATGGTTCAAAATGGTGAGCTTTCTGAGGGATATTTTTAATAATCCTTGCACTATTCTATTAGTAATATCAATCCAATTAAGTAAAATGGATTAAACTTAAAAATTTCCCTGAGCTTTGGGGGGGGGGGGGTTATCCCCCAAAAATTCGCCACTGCTCAAAGAGAGTGTCTTTCAAAGTTGATAGCAACGCAGCATCACTACAGATATTTTGCTAATTATTACACTCGGATAATTTGAGACGCTCAAGCTAGTTTGCCAGAGTTCGTAATGAGGAAGACCTTGGAAGAGAGTAAGAAAAGAGAAAATTTTGCAAATCCTGGTTATTAAGAATAGTAAATCTCCGGGTCCGGAGGGAATACCCGCGCGTGTTCTCAAAGAGTTAGCTCCACAGATTGCGCCTTACTTAGAGATCATATTCAAGAAGTCATTCTCCGAAGGGAAGTTACCGCCCGACTGGAAAATTGCAAGCGTTACACCCATTTTCAACAAGGGAAACAGACATGACCCAGGCAACTACCGTCCAATTTCACTAACATCAATTATAGGCAAGATACTTGAACATATCGTTGTTAGTAATATCATGACTTTCTTGGACAGACGTAACTTCCTCCATGACTGTCAGCACGGATTTCGAAAAAATAGATCCTGCGAAACACAGCTCGCGCTCTTTCTTCACGACGTTATAAAATCTGTTGAATCGAAAAGACAAGTTGACGCACTATTTCTAGAGTTTAAGAAAGCTTTCGACACTGTACCTCACAACAAACTTTTATACAAATTACAGTCATGCGGATTAAACGAAACAGTTGTAAACTGGATACGCGACTTTCTCAGAGATCGTAAACAAAAAGTAGTTCTTGACGGAATTAGCTCTGATGTTGTAAAAGTTACATCAGGTGTTCCACAAGGAAGCGTAATTGGCCCCCTGTTGTTCATTATATACATTAACGAACTCTGCTCCCGCATTAGCAGCAAAATACGTTTATTTGCTGACGACGCTGTCATCTATCGCGGAATTAGTGATCACTCTGACTATGGAAATCTATCATCGGACTTAAACAACGTTCATTTGTGGAGTCAAGAGTTGGGACTCGAACTTAATCTGAGCAAATGCATGGCGGTACATTTCTTGCGGAATTCGTCCAACACTAACCATGTTTATGCAGTGGATGGCATTAACATAAAGGCAACAGACGAAGTGAAGTACCTGGGAGTTACGATAACCTCGAACCTCACGTGGGGAACACATATAAAGAATATTTGCGGCATAGCCCTGAAGAAATTAGGATTCGTCAAGCGTATTGTGGGAAGATTTTCGGATGAGAAAGTAAAAGAGAGGTGCTATTTCGCTCTCGTCCGACCGCACCTTGAATATGCAGCGAGCGTATGGGATCCGGTGCAGAAAGACTTAATCCGCGAACTGAATAAGATACAAAGGAAGGCTGCGCGCTAGGGCGGATCGCAAAAATCGATTTTTTTCAAATCCATCTGGCCCAATGAAAAAAAGTTGTGGGACCGATCAAAAATAAGGCCTGAAAATTTTGAGACCTGTACGTGGACCCCTGACCCTCGCTCAAATGCAATTTAGGGGGGGAGGGTCAAAATTCGAAAAATATAATATTTTATGATCATTTCCTACAGATTTTGCCGAGTTACTGCCCTTTTAGGGCAAAAATTTCGTGTATTTTGACGTATCTGCCACCGTTTAGCCACAAAATGCCTAATTTGAGTCCGCGTCCACGAAGAAAATATTCCAACGCCCACGCAGCGTCGCGGATACCAGAGCCGCAGGCCGATCCCTTCCCCTCCACGCTCGCTTCTCCCCCTCCCACGCCTCTAATACAGCAAAATTCATCTCGCGAATGCTGCTAGGAGGTCGTTTATCTTTGATAATATAAATCAGAAGAAGGTAGAAGGTAAAAAATGAACCGTAGTGAGACGACTTGTCCCTTATTTGCCGCCTCGTCGGCGTTAAACAAATCGATGTTACCAACTTTTAGAGAAGTGATGAAATATTTTTAGATCTGCGCACGCAGGAAAGGAGACTACGGTCTATGAAGACGCCTCTCGAGTGGCTATGAAGGTGTGCGAACTATGGTGACGCGCTCCTCTTCCATTATGAATGTGACTAAATGGATTTAGCGGTACCACAGGTAGTACTAAAATTTACGGAAAATCGTAATAGACCAAAAGTAGGGTTTTATTGAAGTATAAGACTCAAACAATTTGAAAGGAAAATTTTAAATTATGCGATATTTTTGCGTGTAAGTGCATGGAGGAGCATAAGGTTCCCCCAATGAAGAAGTATTTTGAGAGACAATCTGACGAAAAGAAAGATGATGGCTGCTGGATTGAACCCTAAAAAAACTCGACAACTGAGGAAAAAAGGGAATCGTAGGAGAGCGTTGAGTCATCATCGTCAATAATTGTACGGGAAAATGGTATCAACAATTTTCTTCATCAATTCATCCGAAGAAAATTAAACTGGCGAGAAATCAGCCGATTTGTATCTCTACTTTCCTCATGAAATAAACATTAAGGACTACAAACTCAAATTGGAACTTCTTCGGGGAAAATGCGACTGCCAACTGTGATAGAGGTATATGCAAGAACCAAGCAATAGCAATGATCGTTCCCGCAACTTTAGCTGACGCAAAAGTCATAACTTCGTAAGATACATCAAAGGTAGTGTACCAGAATTACTTACGTAGACAGAAAAAGATCCTAATTACTGTGAATAAGAAAAGAGAGGTGTCATCAAAGGGCCTTATTTTATTGGAATAAAAGACTACACTCTTATCTGATGAAAAAAGGCAAGAGGACTTATCAATACAAGTTTAGAGCGGAATGTGTGGTGGTAGTTGAAGAAACAGGTTCCCACTTTTGGAGGTTTGCCTCCCCCGTCGGAGGATTAGTAAAAATTATAAAATCTGCGATTATCGGTTCCTCTCCGAGTGAAAATTAGATACACAGAATTAAAAAGGATTTGATTATCATGGTTCCAAGCGATTACCGCCCAAAAAGGAGGCATCATTCCTTTTCTATAAGCATAATTCCAAAATCCCTTGCAGTGTGGGTAGACTCTTCTCGGGATTCCCACCGGGTTAATTTTTCCATAATGGCCAACATTTCAAGCTCCAACTGGGGGCTCATCCTAAGGGATAAATTTTGTTGAACCCCAAAAAGAGTTTACCCACATCATTCGCCGGAAAAGTATCAAATCGTATTTCATCCCTTACAGCGGTCTATTTGCTAATTGCACTATGTTGACTTGGATTTGCGGCATAAACGTTGGGAGGGTAATCTAGGGACCCAATTTGCGTTTCTGCAAGGATGCGTTTGGCGACCAATCCGAGATTTTTTTAATGCTGGATTTTAATATCGACGTAAAGGACTACCCGCTGATGATATATTGGAGAGAGACTCAGGTTCCTTCGGCTGTATCTGAGCTTGGCTCTGTGGAATTTAAAAATCTATTGATGAAAGTTCAAAGTTGAATTTCAATAATCCTTTTATTATACATACGGACGAGAGATTCGCGAAAGAATTTACCAAAACTTTGTTGACAGCAGCAAAAGACGAGGAATGACTCTAATATAAGAAATACAGACTGGAAAGCAGGTAATTGAGTAATTCTTTCGTGATTGTTCCTCACTGGAGGATGCTGATACATTAAATATTAGTAAGACTAACGAAGAAAGACGCACTTGGTGTGAATTTTGGTGCATCTGGGGCGTTCGAGAGGGGAGCGGGGAAGGTATGCCGGCGGCCTTCACCCTTATTCATCCATTTAGTCACAGCTGTCGGACAATACCGGAATATAAGTGCATAACCTAAGTTCCCAAACCTTCATAGCCACTCGAGAGACTCTTCATAGACCGTAGTCTCCTTTCCTGCGTGCGCAGATCTAAAAATATTTCATCACTTCTCTAAAAGTTGGTAACATCGATTTGTTTAACGCCGACGAGGCGGCAAATAAGGGACAAGTCGTCTCACTACGGTTCATTTTTTACCTTCTACCATCTTCTGATTTATATTATCAAAGATAAACGACCTCCTAGCAGCATTCACGAGATGAATTTTGCTGTATTAGAGGCGTGGGAGGGGGAGAAGCGAGCGTGGAGGGGAAGGGATCGGCCTGCGGCTCTGGTATCCGCGACGCTGCGTGGGCGTTGGAATATTTCTTCGTGGACGCGGACTCAAATTAGGCATTTTGTGGCTAAACGGTGGCAGATACGTCAAAATACACGAATTTTTTGCCCCAAAAGGTCAGTAACTCGGCAAAATCTGTAGGAAATGATCATAAAATATTACATTTTTCGAATTTTGACCCTCCCCCCCTAAATTGCATTTGAGCGAGGGTCAGGGGTCCACGTACAGGTCTCAAAATTTTCAGGCCTTATTTTTGATCGGTCCCACAACTTTTTTTCATTGGGCCAGATGGATTTGAAAAAAATCGATTTTTGCGATCCGCCCTACTGCGCGCTTCGTCAAAAACCGCTACGGGCGTTCAGACAGTGTTACCCAGATGTTAAGCGAATTAGGATGGGAGCCGTTGGAGACTCGGAGGCTGCGCGCTAGGCTTAGATTGCTTGAACAATTAAGAATGGATATCTTTAAGAGCGACACAGAGAACATAATCTTAGAGCCACACTATATTTCCAGGTCCAACAGAAGCGATAAATTAAGAGAGATTTTTTGCCGATCGGATAGATATGGGAATTCGTTTTTCCCCCGAACAATAAAGGACTTTAATAAACGCTTGTCCCAACCTCGTTAGAGCTCTTCTTTCTTTTTTTTTAATAGCTGTAAACGGCTGGTGTCCTAACACCCCCTGCCACACGCCTTTTAGGCTGCTTGCGGGGTATTATGTAGATGTAGATGTAGAAATATCTATTTCTCTAACTAGCATAATCGGCCATATCAAAACACAAGTTGGTCAGATGAGGTTAATATTCGAAGGACAGCAAGGACTGGGAAAAGAGCAAAGCTATACCTGTACCTATAAAGCAATAGTGATAAATCAGTACAAACAATGAAGTAGGACAAAATCATAATTATAACAAGACGTCTTTAAAGGAGCTAGATTGGGATTTGAAAGTGCTTTCTTCCATCTGAATTTCGTTTTTCCGTCATTCGCTAAATGATGAAAATCACATACGAAAAAAGTCAATAAAAAAATGAGAATCACATTAATATACCTGCGTATGAAAACAAAGGAACAACCCTTACTCCAAAAAAACATAACTTGATAGTAATTTAATAAAAGAATAGAGGTACTTGAAGCTGAAAATAGAGGTGTATAGGAGAATAAAGTGTATATACACGTCAAATGAAGCTGACCGCTAATGATGGAGATGAAACAGGTTCAATCTAAAGACGAATAAAATCTTATGTTCGTATAAACTACTATTATAATTCCAATTTCACTCCGTTGTACCGAATTGAATAAAGGTATTCTCCCGATAGAGGTACGCTTTGCATAGAGCATCTTGACTTTCATCAAAACACTCTATGATCCCCATATTCTACTTCCCTTTTCATTTCATAATAAGGCCTACTCCTTTCCACCATGCCTATATATCCTATTCTCTTCCTCCCAAGGAAGTTGTGAATATCTGGAGGCGCTGTTTCCGAGTTTTTAGCGTGGTTAAAGTTACGCCATTTTGGTTTGGCAATAGGGTGGTTTCCTATTACTTTTTTATTGCTTAAGTCGAAAGATTATTACTCCTGGAGTAAGTATTTCACGCATTTAGATTTTTAAATGACGATGTATATATTTCGCGATAAAATGAAAAGTGAAAAGTTTCAAGCGCGCGAAAACGCGACGGCTAAGTATGAATGCTGGGAAAACCCCGTGTGACTTCGTTCTGGTTCCCGCTGCCGCCAAGTGAAGTGACCTTGAGGAGAGGCTTTGAGCGCTGATACGACGCAGGATGCTAGCAGGTAGCAGAGTACCCTGCTAGTTGGTAGCGCTTGGCTTAAATAAGGATTATCAATACCTTATGGAACGAAGAAAACTTTCCGACCTTAGGCAGTTTTAATAAGTGATTATTAAGACATGTTTCCCTCAGCTCTGTGCCTCAAGAATGCATTGGTAATCTCAGACGATGTAAAACTCCTATCTACTCGAATAGAAACTAGGTCCCTGTGACGTCACGTGGAGTGGCATCGCATGGGCGCCAATTTGGCCTTTTTCAAATAAGGATAAAAATTGACCATAGCCATTCGTCTAAACCGGCATTTCTAAAACCAAATGATTTCTATATTATGAATACACTAATGGTAGGTGACGAATCGCAATCAATGCCTTTCGATTTCTTTGATGAAGAAACTACCCTATTTTTGTACTTAAGTCTCCGACTGATAGTTTGAGGTGGATAAGTTTTGTTCTGAAAATGAACTACATTAAGAGAAAAATGCTGCCGTAATCATTAGTATTTCGCCGGTGATTGTCATCAGATTTTTACCATCATTCGCGATACTTCTATTAATGTATGAACTCTGTTTCTGTTAGCCACTTCACTGGTGGAATATCCTTGAAAATGTACTTTATAATGTAATTATTAGATTGCCGTTGACTGCAATAAAAATTAAATACTAGTGTAAGTGCAGGTAAATGACTAGTTTACTCTCGTAAAATTTTATTTTCAGTTGATCTGGTTGTAGAACGTAACGGGTGGTGATTGATAATAATTTTTCCCACGGAAAAGATGTTTGAGTCATAACTTCGCGAAGCCTTCCAATGGAGTAAGAAAAATGTTTTACATTGTGCGTTCCACAGGTTTAATCTATTAACTATTTATGACCAAACATTTAACCAAATAGTAAGCTTTGACCCTTATGGGATTGTCAATGTTTTGGTCAAAGTGGGCGTGGCTTGTCCTACCCAAGCACCCCCATTCCGGCCACACGCTCGAAACCAGTGGTGCCCCAGATATTTAAGCCCAATTGGCCATTTGGCTATGCCAATCCCCGGATTTAGGCATGAGGCCATCTTGGAAGGATATCCCAACTCGTTAGCCAGCATAAGTGAGGGAATTCAGGCATCTAACGCGGCCCCCAGATTTAGGCATCGAGGAGTGCATCCTTCTCCCCACTTTTCCCATGATTCAAAGCGTGCCAAGCGTCTTCAGGGAGAAATCAGAGCATCGGCATCGGCGAAATCAGAGAAAGCAGAGAAACGGCATCATGGCTGTCAACAAGGGATAGTACTTGTTTGCAAGTAGTGTTGATATTTTGAGACCTGTTCGTATAATTGGTAATTTTTATTTTGTTTATAATAATGAAATTGCGTAAATTGAAGTGTCGGAATTACGGAGAAATTACTTAAAGAGAAGGGGGTGTTATTGGACAGAGTCCCGAAATTGGAATCGGAATAATTAACAAAAATTAAAATCTGTAGTGATTATAAGAATGATACCGAAACCTGATTTATATACGCTAAAATATAAGTTGTTTAAACAAATTGGCTAAAAATCTAATGAAAAACTTAAAAAAGATTTTGAAAATAATTCCGAAGTCAGGCGGTAACCGTATAAATAGACTAAATAGACCTGTCCTTAATAATACAAAACTAGAAATTAAATTGCTAAAATATAAGGAAATCGAAAAATGACTTGGTTGAGAGAACGATTGAAATATAACAAACGTATGAAAAGGAATATACGCTAACATTTCGCCAAAAACTTAGCTACTACCTCCTCTTTAAGAAAGAATACGTAACTAAAAATACGAATTTGATAGTATACCCCCACTGTACTATTACAAAAACAAAAAGGTTGTCTAAGATACTAAAATCATAATAAAAACTCTTCTCCGACATCTAAAACTCAAAATCACTTGAAACATCACATTTTAACAATGTGGGTTTTGTTCATCATTTGTTCAAATAATTCCGAATATCTCTTGTTTTGCATTGGCCGAGTGCTCAGTAGATGGTAGCACCTGCGTAAGGATGTCACAATCCATGCTCCCTTGTGGTTGGCTGCCCAGAATCTGGCTGGAAAAATACATGATGCCCAATGGCTAACGAGTTGGGACACAGCTTTACAACCTCCTGTCTTCCTCCCCTTACATGCCAACCAACAGTCATCCTCCTCAGCACAGCTTTCAGTATCCCTCTCCCCCTCGTAGTACTCGTTCCATCCAAGACTTCTATCTCCTTCTCTCTCATTTAAAGATTCCCCACTTCGCCCACCATGTCTAGCATTTGGACGTTCCCTTTCCTCTTTTTCCACTACTCTCCTGGCTTTACGGGTTGGTGTGGTGGCTAAAATGTTTAACTCCTACCCCAAAGCCTCGAGATCTCGTGAAGGGGGTGGATATTTTTCAGAGACTGTCCGATCCCTGCTTGAATTCTTCGCGGAGGGCACCTCAAATACAACACTTCGTCCGCCGAATAGGACGTTAAGCCGTGGTCCCCTTGGCGAGAAAAGAGAAATCTTCTAACAACCTAAAGGAGAAGACGGGACAATTTAGTTGGCCACGTTATGAGGCATGATAGCCTGATGACAAAATTGTAGAAGGACAAGTGGAAGACAAGAAAGGCAAGGGACGGCCCCGTATGAGTTAAATAGGACAGGTTATAAAGGATACAAAATATAATAAATACATCGCTATGGAAACGCCAGCGGATAGGAGAGCGGAAGGGAGAGCTGCGTCAAATCAATCCAGGAATTGTTTACTTATGATGATGACGATGATATCGCTGGAAAGCCATCTCATAAAATATTTATAACATTAATCCTAATCGTCACCGACACCGTTAAAAAACCACGAATACCACCTGCCCTAAAACATCTTCTTTTACGCGATCACTTAACCAAAGAATCGAAATATGGCAGCCAGATGTCATAAAATTCGTTTGGATTCGAGAATAGAGGATATCTTTCAAATCTCATCCAATCCCCGCAAAGACCACGAGATTCTAAGCAGCAAAATATTGGAAGAAGGACCAGGAGAAATTAACGAAGGTTCGTTGCCAATTATACAATTCTCGTACTTGCCGTCCTTGAATTAAAGGTAGAGAAAAGGGTCTCCAACGATACCCTTTCTTCCAATTTCCTCATCTCATTACCTCACTGACAAATCGTATTTTAACATAAAAATTAGGGCAATTCGTGTCATTAGAGACTAGTTGGAAAAAATATAAATTAGGTCTCCTTTCTATCAAACTCAAATTCCAAACAGTTCTCGCCCAATGTTGTTAATTTATTAGCAAGAAGGAATATTTTTTCTCGAAAACTAATTTGGGTATTGATTGAGTGAAGGAGAAGGTTTTTCGTCCAGGCAAGGAAGCAAGATGAATGCTTGCTAATTAGTTACCATGAACTTTGGACGCTTTCACAACTTGAATCGCTTGTTTTTATTTGCGTAACTAACTGGACTTCACTTACGCAAAAACTGTCCATTAGTCGCGAAAAGAATGATGGCCAACTTCGAGGAAAAAATGTAAAACATTTAAAACTTGCAAAAGGAAGTGAACAACACAATATGAGGTGACTATTGAAGCCAATGGCTCAAACGTTTAAATCCGATTGCATTACATTTGCTTGGAATACTTTTCTGAAGGAATAATTTTGAGATTTTTTTAGTTTAATTCCTCGAAGTTTTCAGGCCCCCAACGTAGTCTAGATGTAAGTACTTCACTAAGTATTTTTTCCTAACCCTCGAGGAATACCAGAAGGCCAACGTTTGATGAGATTCCAAAGAAGTAAACGTCGATTCCAAATTCTAAAATACTTCCATTCTTATTGTTCTCTGGTGATTGCCATCAAATTGAGTTTTTTATGTTGCATTTTTTTTAACCCCTTTTAAAATTTTAACTACCCCACAAGCTCTAAAGATAATCTAATGGTAATCGCTTAATCGAAGGCAAAAAAGGGAATACAAATTCCTTTATGGTGGATAACTGATGCAAGTCAAATGTAGCATAGGATATAAAGTTCCGCAGCAAATTGTGTTGCTCGCAATTGAATGATATCATGACATCCAAAAGGCGTTATCCAAACGGATGTGGTACAAGGTCAGGCGGCAACGGATAGAAATAATGAAATTTCAAAATATAAGCATCTATTTGTCAAATGTTTTGCATCTTAATTTTACACTTAAAAGTTTTAGAATAACATCGGAAACAGGACAATATATTTAGCCAATTATAGACTCTTGCTTACAGTGGTGCATTCATGAAGTGACCGCACAAACCTGCCAAAACAAAATATTCGCTCAAGACAGTGGAATATTTTTCGCACGTTATTGTGACTTTTCGATACCGGGAAATTTTGTCCTACAACGAAAGGAATAAAAATAACTAAAGATACCGCATAGTTTCAACAAACTCAGGCGTTATAAAGTGGAATTCCGACATTTTGAAGTATAAGGTAGTTGCACTTTCGCACAATTATTTAATACGTACGACGCGTTTCGGCTCACAGAACTATCATCTAGAAAAACACTAGATGACGCCTCATGTCTAGTCCCAGATAATGCCTGTGTGACGTTACACGCATTAAATTAATGTGGAACAAAGCAACTACCTTTCATTTTAATAATGATACCGTACTTATATAGCAAAATAAAAACGTATGAAATACTTGAGGCCAGGTCATAAGAAAAATTAGCTATGCATAAACTTCGGTGAGCTTAGCGTCAGATTGCAACACCCCAACGTCAACGGCAGTGTTCAAGGGCCTACTACTGCGGAACCAAGGAATATTCACCGAAAAATAAGCATAAAGTTTGGTCAATTTTGAATTTGAGTAAAATATTATTGATACAAAATGTCGAAGTCACCTGTCTTCACACTTTTCTTCAGAGATACATTCAGCTTTACCCTGAATGGCGTGGAATGAAAACATATCCGGATTTAGAAGAGGCTACAGAAAATAAGTCAAGAAGGTAAAAGAAAAACTAAATATTGAATCACTTAAGGCAGGTGCGAAGTTTCCTGTCTAGTTAAAGTTTAAAAAATTATTTTTCACGAAAGGGGTACATAGTGTCCAGAAGGCGATATTTGTTCTATAAACCCACAAGAAGCATGAAACTAATCTCTTTGTATGTATTTACCTTAATTTTTCACAAAAATTTCCAGTAACTAGCCTTTAAGCGGTTAATTCATTATAATAATGGATTTTGCTAATAATTTCCAACCAACTAATTGTTGTCGAAAAGAAAATTATTACCTGTCGTTTGGATGGACGTAACCTGCTTAGTGAGAAGTGTCCGTTTATGGCCCACTACAATGTGATGGAGGCGTGGGAAGAGTTAAAAGCCGAAATCAAAGTGGGCAGATTGATGACATCTACTTAATTGATAAGCCAGTTAGATTCTTTAGCGGGATTGATGTTACTTATTTAAGTTTGATGAAGACTAGTACTTGATTAGACAGTCAGGGAAAAAGCTTTCAGGCGATGATGGATTCATCTGGCAAAAAAAGCCAGCGCCAAATCCCATTCCAGCGCAAAAAAATGGTGCAGCGATTCCCGCAAATGGAGTTAGGGTAAGTTAATTAAGTTCCAAAGAGAAACGCAAAAGTAACGTACACATTTTTTACTTTCTCCTTTCGTCGAAAATAGAGCCAACATTTTAACACTATTGATGACTTGGATGAAAATTTATGATTACCACACGAGGGATTTGTATAAAAATTCATGAAATACTTACGTAAGGAAGGTTAAGGTATGCACCTATTCAACTTGTTGAAGGAAAGGTGATATATTGGCCACTTATCTAGGAATAAAATAAATTAAAATATATTTTAGAATCATGGATTAATTGTTTCATATTAAGATCTATTCGTAGTACAAAATTCAATGAACAATTTAAAAAAGTCAAAAATTCCAATAATAGATAGCTATTCCTAATAAGAGATTCTTTCAATTTCTGGGGAATTGATTTCCAAAGCTCCCCAATAGTTCTTAAATTACTCTTGTTAGTCGTATAAATTGAAAGTCATATACCAGCTTTGTGCATACACTAAATTTGCTTAAAAACTAAGAACCAGAATAAATGCATAATTTTTCGCGCACTACCCTGAAAGATTTCCATACATCATACTATTGAATCACTTTCTAATAAATATTAACACCTTTTCAAAAACCTTCTTTTTATCTGCTCTCCAACAGGAGATTCAAAAGCTGATGAAAAGTACATCTTTCGTAGTTAAACGTTAACTGCATGTTGGAAACGAAATCATATTGACAAAGAAGTGAAAATGAATAGAAATAAATGTAAGCAGAATTATTTCTTACCGATTTCCCTACTTTTCACAGAAACCGAACACAGAAAAAAATTGTTTCAAAGAAATAAACTTCAGTACCACTAGCTTTGAGGCGCTTTCTTTTCAGAATAAAAAAAATTGATTTTTTACGAAAAAAAATGATCTCAATGGGTTTTAAAGCCACAAATTACAGATGTTAATTTATGACGATAGGTTTTGGCGGTCTCATGGAAAGAGTTACGACAGGTCCGAAAAATTTCACTTTCATCAGCTTCAGAGGATAAAGTTTTCCGTGGGAAAGTTGGGGTTAAATTTAGAATGAAGGGACATGCTGCCCTGGAGGGTAAAAAAAACCAGGGGCCATTCAAACTGGCCGTTCCACGACTCACCTCATCCTTTGTTGCCAAGCCAACGAATGAATCTCTATTAAAATCCGGCCATTCACCCAAACAGAGCTATTAAAAGAACTTACGAGAAGAGAATTTTTTCCACAAAGCTGTCGTTTGGATCGACGTAACCCGTTTAGGGAGAAATCTATGGCCCACTAACTTTCCCTCGAGCAAACACGATAATTCACCTATCAGAAATCAAATAAGTTCATTTTAAAGTTGACTCTGTCGAGACAATCATGAAAAAAGTGGAAACGTAAACGAAAGTTAAATAATGTCTTGCTTTCACACTAAGGATTTGTCATTCCATAAGCTATGAGCAGGCATCAACGGAGCATAAAAACACGGAAATTATTCATCGTCAGTTTTTAAATCGGCTCTCTTTGTTTCTACCCTCTTCAGTAAGCATTTCGAGGAAACGGATTGTTTATTGAATTATCTTTCTTATATTCTACAATTCATCTTCAATTTACATCAAATAAAATTCAGTTCTTCTAAATAACAACTTATTGAGGAAATTTGAATGTTTAGAATTAGTTTTTCTTTCGCCTACAAACTTGTTTGAATTTATCTAAATAAAGCCCAAATTTAACACGCAAATAATAATCATAGCCATGAAACTTATGAAAAATAATGTCAATTGGGTACAAGTCTTTGGTCATGGGAAAAATACGGAGACAAAAAATTGTTGTACCAGTTAAGATAGGTTTTCATCAAAGTAGTTACATATTTATAAACTGCTAACTATAACTTTCTAGCGCACTTAATTTCTCCGGGTTACTTTTAAATCCTAAGCGGTGAATTCCTGAGAGGGATGGAATACGAAGTAAATACTCCCTCCCAAATCAGGAGAAAACGTTACCAACAGAGGATAGCAATTTAAAATTATCAAATAGATTTTTATCTATGGATCTAGCCATCTTTGCTCAGCAGTGACATTCGATAATGCCCCATTTATATATGTCGCCGCGTTATCCTACCTAAGGTTTTCTTCACCTCTTCAATCCATTTTGAGCTATTTCAGAACGGAGAATTTTTCATCTAATGAATAAATATGAAACTCTTTTATAGGATCTGTAACTCAACATTTTGCACATCATTCTACTATCAAATTCATCTCTTCCATATTCTACATGCTCCCTGGAATTCCACTCACAGATGTATTATGCTTTGCATCCTCCATTGCAAAGACGTGTAAAAGAAGATGTATGAAATAAAAAAGAAATGCTTCTAATTAATTCCCACCTTCTTTTCAACTCCACTGATTATTGTCTCAATGGCTTCAAAGAAAAGCTTTCGAAATGATTTTAATATAGGTCTTTTCAAATTAAAATAATTAACATGAAAAGGTAATAAAAATGACTATGTCATGCTATATATGTTCAACATGTATGTTACAATATTTTTTTCATAACGATTAGTAAATTCCACGCAGTCACGCCTGAAACAACGAAATTTAAAAGAATTTAATTTATCGCGATAAAAATCGCCTTAATGGGTTCAAAACCACAAATTACAGATATTGGCTCACTCATAATTGAAATTTGTTATGTACATGGACACAATTATCCTTCCGCTTAAGCCACTTCCTATTCTCTCAGCCAATCATCCATCAATCATTGACGTCATCAACATATGACTCCTCACTGTCTACTCAGTCAACAAGGTTAATTTCCGCAAACCAAAGACAATACTGCAACTTCTGCCGTGAAACGAAATAGATGGCAGCACTGCAGCTGTAATGCAACTCTGATTTCGGGACGGTGAACAGTAGCTCACTCACTTAGTAACTCAACTCGAACGTTGTTCAGGATAGGTGAGGGTAAAGCTCACCTAGGACAGCCATGGGCGTGTTTTCACACATTCAGGCTAGGGGGGCAAGTTCACCTCCAGGATTTTATTTAGTACCGCGTTTCCGAAGACTTTACCCCGGATTTCAACCCGAGATCATTTATTATAACGCTAAGCGCTCTTCTCACTTCACAACCATGCTCCTCCAATAGCTAATGCCATTCATTTCGCGAGACGTGTATTGCCATACGATTACCACATTGAGATTAAGAGAATGTTATGCTATGCTATGCATGGAAGATAACAATTTCTAATAAATAAATAATATACAGTATAACTTTGAACAGTAAAAAAATATTTCGCTTGGCCAAATGTCATAAGTTTCGTAGCTGGAATAATTGAACCAAATTGTATAATAAAATAATAATTGCGATGATTATAATTTACAACGGGAACCTTAGTTTACTCCAATATCTTAAACGTTTCCATAAATATGAGACTAATTTTAGTCAATTAATTCTTTAAATTTATTTATTTATTTGTTTGTTTATTTATTTGCTTATTTATTTATTTATCCAAGCACTATGGCGCGAAACACTGCGTAATTCTATTAATTTTAAGTGTATCAATGAAAGAAATCGATAAAAATGTTATTCACATTTTAATCCCAACAAGTTAAATGGCTCAAACGTACAGGTTTTCCATCCATAAAAGTAATCTAGAACATTTTTTATAAGTTTTAATGGCTACGATTATTATTCGGGTACTAAATTTTGGCACCCTTTCGATACATTCAAACAAGCCTGTAAGTGATAGACAAACTTAATTTAAGAAAATCCTATTTCATCCATAACTTATGCTTTTAAAGGGCTGAAGTTTACTTATGTAGTATTGAAGATGAAATGTAAAACATTTGGAAAGATAGAACTAGGAGCTATAAACTTTTTACAGCCCTTTTCCATGAAAATCTGACCACACCAGGGTAGGTACCGCATATCTTTCTCTTTAGGTTGGATTATCCGCTCACGCACCTGGTCACTACTGTGAACCTTCTAGTCCCATATACCACTTGATAAAACTTCCATCGCGCCACGATATTGCAGCGTTCCCCAACGCATGGCTTGCTTTCATTTATGACCAATACCACCCTTTTCGTGTAGGCATTCCTCCACCTCAGCGCCAATGCGGGAAAGATTTTCAGATTATGATGCTGCTTACGATCTTGTGAGTTTATAGTCCCCGGGAATGCCTAAGCGCACGAGGAAAGGATTCCGAAACTTATAAAGCATGGGATCCGAGCCTTTCACGTGCAGTAAACCACGCTGCCATAGATACCCATATTTCGTCAGTACATTTTTTTGCACCGCGATTCCACCAAAAAAAAACTTGCCAATAAAATTTTATGGGGCGTTTCCCATGCAAATGTTTACCGAGATGGCACCACTTTTAGTATTCGTCATCCTCCTATAGTATGGGATGAAGGTGAATGCACTCTTGAAATATAGCAATATGGCTCTGCTGGTTTAGTGTCTTATGAGAAATCTTTCCTCCATTTAAGTCATTGCATAAATTTGTTTTTGGAGGATTTACCTCAACATTAAATGAGAAAGTTTTACATTAGGCATTATTTTCCACCGCCGTTACTCTTTTAAAATATAACTTAAATTCTAATTATGAGCCACGGTACAATTGCCATGGGAAACCTAGAACCTGGACGATGTAATGGTCTACGTAGGAGCCCGGAAAGTCAAGGTCCGTGGTTCGATTCCCGGTCCGGGGGAATTTATTCTCATGGCAATTCATGTATATTTCACCACTGTTCACGCGGCAAGCTTCGAAATATGACACATAACAATATTACCTTACAGGTTCAAGTTTTTATGAGTAATAATGAGTATGTAATATGAGTAAGTAATAAGTTCTTCCAATGTGATTAACTATTTAAGTCATCGCATAATATATTTTTGGAGGATTTATCACGATAGTGAACGTGAAAAATTTACATTAGGCATTATTTTCCACCACCTCAACTGTTTTAAAATCTAATTTAAATTACTGTAAATTTTTCGCGATGGACACAAAACTCACAGATTAGAAACTTACTTCGTTCCCCCTCTCCCACCAAGAATCGCAGATCAAGGTAGTTGCTACCATTACGACGAGATCATGATATCACAGCTTTTTTTAAACCATAATACCCTCTAATCCATTGATGCACAACCTTCATCAATTTTGATCATAAAACATTTTTTCTTTAAGATGATGGTTGTACTCATAACACAGAAATACCTTCATGGAAAATGGTATCTTACATAGGCTATCTGACACCTATGGTGAAGGCTACAAAAGGCGGATAAAGGTTGGTAACTGCACAGCATAAGGTCAAGGAGAACGTTTAAGTATATACTTACTCTATGGTTTAAGTCATTAAGTTTGTCGGCCTCGGTGGCGGCAGGGATGATTCCTCGTCTACCACACCGATGGTCGCGGGTTCGAGTCCCGCCTGGATAGGTTGCCCCTTCCAGGACATGGGTGTGTGTGTTTGTCTGCTGTTGATTGTTTAAAAACTTCCGATGTAAAGGCCTCATTGTGCTGTTTTCAGGGGTAATGGAAGTAAATAAATAAAAGTCATGCTTATTACGATATTGGTGAGTTTAAAGTCCTATTAATTTTATTCAAACTTTGGAGCTGAAAAACAAAACTTAAAAAAATGAAAACCAGTACGGTGATATCTGAGTAGTGACCTAGAAACGGATTAAACGTATAGGATAGCCTTTAAACAAGCGTGGACGAACTGTCGATTACAAAATACAACGATGAGAAAAGCATCAATTACAGCAAAAACAATCGCAATAGTTATAAAATAATACGGTTCAGCACTTAATGTCTGAAATCATTCCTAAGTACCTAGGTATGCACACTTATTGCTATTTCAACCATAATTAAATGTAAATTCTCATAAAAGTGAATATGAGCTGTTGATGCTTAAATGAATGAATTAATGTAAATATTTTTCGCACAACCTTCATCAGTATTAATAAAAATTTTATAAATGAATGTAAAAGGCTGTCTTGTATAGACTAAACCCATAAACGGCAATAATATTTCACTTAGCCAAATATCGTAAGTTCCGCAGCTGGAATTGTAGAAACAAACTGTATAACAAAAGAAAATTTTCGATGACTATTATTTTCAACTGGAACCTGAGTTTACCCCATCTCTTGTACGTTTCAATACATTTTGGCTGAATGTTCCTTTACATTTATTTATTTATACATTTATTTATTGAAGAGAATAAGAAGCTAACTCATACAAATGTAATCAAATATTGCGAAAGTTGATGGTACAAAACTCATAACACGAATATTCCCATTGCAAAAATTAGGGAATGTTAAAAAATAGAGGGTATAGTGATAGAAGATATAATATAGGAATATGAAATACTTTTTTAGCCAATGCTTTCTACAAATTAGACAAAGAATAGTTGGGAAGATAAATTAACGAGAGAATGGAACATTAATATTAATACCAGTACGAAACGCGGTTGCTCATGCTCGATTTTCATTGAGTGTTGGTGGGATATTTTACCCTCATAATTGGAAGAAAGGACAGCAAAATTAATTTTGCCGAGGATATCTTGGGCATAAAACTTGAAAGGAATTAAAAGATTCCCAACCGTTTAAGCACACTGATCGCGGAGCTGAAGCGAATCTCCACAAGCAATCCACCCTTAATCAAAGTGTTTGGTCTTTTCCGTTGGTAGAAGCTCAGCGGATAAGGGTACATCGCCTTAAGTGGCAGTGTAATCCTATATTAAAGGGGATGGATCACTTAGTGAGTCCCCGATCACGTTTCACTTTCCGTTCGCGTTGGAGGCACAAGTGGATTTCAAGACATAATTTCCTTGAAAAAACAATTGTTCCCACCTACCTTTCATTTGATGATCCAAATGAAATTAACTACACCTCCCGCGGCGGCGGAAGGTAATATAATTAAAATTCGATTTACGAGCATCTAAAAAATAAAATTAATTAAAATAAATATATCTTAACTCAGTATAATTCACGGCATGGAATAGCGTAGGACCAAACCTCAAAGATTAAACCCCTATCCTTCTAAAAGCCCTTGTCTTTCCTAGTTTTTAAGGCGATAAGCAGCTATTTCCACAAGATTGCTCAAAAAATTCTTATATAGACTTGATATCAGATGAAATCCCTAAATTAACCCTAGTAAATGGTACCAAGTAAATTTATATTTAGCCTTTCCGTGACAGCGCGGGGTAACTCAGTTACCCCAAATTACGTTAACTTTGTACAAGTTTTTTATATTTTATTTTGTCTCGTTGATATTTTTTGTATTTGATCTCAACCACTTTCTCGTTATTTAGGAGACGAATTATTTCTTTTACATTTAAATTGTTTTTGAAAAATTCAATTTTTATTGGTATGGTAACTGAGTTACCTTGCACAGCTGTTGGCGGGAAGAAAAAAAACTTGTTTTTTATTTGAGTGCAGGTATAAAAGTTGAATGCAATGCAATGCAAAGTTGAATAAATTGTATTGTATTATAACTTCAATAACGCGGTCTACAACGGTCTATAACCATTCTACATGATGGTAACTTTTGTACTTGTTTTTTTTTCACTGCATGTTAGTTGATATACAGTTACAATAGCAAATTTTGAAATATTCCTGCCATTTCGCACAAAATCAATGTAAAAACCTAAATGTACCCTACAATATATTTATAAATTATACAAAACAAGATATGATACAAACAATAAAAATTTATGGTACTTTTTCACACGATGTATTCAAGACGACCGGTTTCGTCGCAGAGGCGACATCATCAGGTACATAAATCGTTATTTTTACAGTTATTTAATAAAATAGCGATTGCTTGAAATAAGTAATTATATAAGTATTTATTTAAAATAACGATTTCTGTACCTGATGATTTCGCCTCTGCGACGAAACCGGTCGTCTTGAATAAATCATGTGAAAAAGTAACATAACTTTTTATTGTTTACAATGGATTTTCGCAAAGTAAAGCCTGAAATAAT
Source organism: Ischnura elegans (assembly GCF_921293095.1). Taxonomy (NCBI): domain Eukaryota; kingdom Metazoa; phylum Arthropoda; class Insecta; order Odonata; family Coenagrionidae; genus Ischnura; species Ischnura elegans. The sequence continues at coordinate 91,177,689 of NC_060255.1, read as the reverse complement.
CGAGTTTAAGATATGATATCATTAAAAAAGAGCCATCGTGTTGAATTATAATAAATACCAAAATACAACATATAATTAATGAATTATAAATGAGGTACCTGAGATACACAGTCGTTTGCGTAAGTTTTCTAGGCACAGTCAAGGAAGGGTTAAAAGGTGAACGACACCAGAATGTAACTGAAACATTTTTTTATTCAGGTGGACGGTAGGATGCAAGGAGTAAGTCTTACGATTGATCGACTATAAAATGACGAATCCTATACCATGCAGAAGCTGTGCATTGCGCAAAAATTCTTCATTGCTCGTATTTACCGCGTAAGATTGCGATAAATTACTCGCTTTTGAAATTCAGTTCAAACTCTAATTTAAACGACGTAACGCTGTGTTTCACGTTACGAGGTTTAATTAAGCGGTAGGATCCTTTCGTATCTCTGTTTTGAAAACTGAAAAAGGAACCTTAATTAATGACGAAATCCTTCCATCATCTCGCCCCTCACGTCGTATTACACCCGGGAATAGACGCGTGGGCGAAAATCACTTCCCCGCGCGGTCGATGGAGAATGGCTGTGCTTCAAGGCAGTGGTGGCTGGTGGTAATTTAACCAGGGTGTGCATTAGAGCAGATATGCGATGATTTACTTATACTATGCTAATACTAATCCATGAGTCTCATATATCATCGTAATAGAATACGTAGTGTGCAACACATATCACTGGTATATTTGGTTAGTGTGAACGTATGTACGCTGGTTCTGACGTCATCTTTACGCTGGTTGAGAATGATGGTAATTCGAACGGGCGTAGAGAACTGCCGTCCAAATGACTCAGTGACGATCTAGGATCCTGAGCGCAGGTAGTGTATGTGGCAGCTACACTACTGCCTCATTCACATTACGATTGTTCCAGCAATCGTGCATTCACACGACATGGTTAAAACCTGCGTTGCCCTCTAGTGCTGACATCTAAAGTGAAGGAGAAATTGACGGTTGGTTGAGGTATGCAGGGTCAAGATATTACTGTGTTCAACGTGTATTTACCGAATAATTTTTCTTCCGCCCATATTCTTCCTTCCTAGGACAAATACATGAAAAAAAATAGATCGAAGAGAGCTTCACGAACTTTTCGTTTTTCTCTTGTCGCTTCCGTTTCTGGTCTCTCAGCGCCTAACCATCGTAAAGTGGCAATGTTCGGAACTACGCGAACCATTGTCAGGTCATGCATTCACACGGCTAGTTCGGCCAACTATCGTTAGGACGATCGCTCGGACAATCGTAATGTGAACGAGGCATTACAACGAGTTACTCACCAAATATGCGCGTGCGCACTCGCGTCGTTTTAAGTCTGCTCCCAACACTCATTTGAACAGCACATGCCCCCCGCTTACCTCGTCCCGCCCGAGCACCCACAAGCGATCGCATAGACCGAATATGCGGCCGGCGAGATGCCACAGGATCGCACACAAGTAGAGCGGTGAATTCCCCAAGCAGAATTGCTTGTAGCGTTCGGAGCTTCATATTTCATCCATATGTAGACAGATTTATCTTCCTGGTGGTAACGGAATATTTCTCTTTTATTATTCATTCATGTTTGGGAGTGCCCTTGCTAAAATGCGTGTATGCCACCACTGCTTCAAGGAAGAGGATCTTCTGTGATCTGAAACTGTGGTGTAATAGATGTAGTAAATAGTAATATAGAGTACCATAGTCAGCTAATGAACTGAAGGTTATAATCAAGTTAATGCTTGATGGCGATATTTCGTGGAACTTGGTGACAGGAAACATAATGAAAGATGCACTGAGTTGTGTGTTCCACAAAAGTTAAATTAACCGACCCAGGTTTCGACATGTACACTATGTAATTTTCAAGGTAACTATATACAATTTGCGAGCTTGTATATAAACTTTGTTGTAATATGCATTATTTTAATTCAGTATATATTGACCAGACTGGGCGTGCCATAAAAACTAGGGCAAATGAACATGTAAAGTTTTGGGTAAGAGGTGATGCAACCTCTAATTTTGCTAAGCATCTGATTGACGGGAAACGCAGCAGTGATTTTAATGTGAAGGATCTCCAAAAACTATGAAAAATAACTAGCGCTGGAAGATAAAAGAAAATTATTATGAGTGGAATACCTCAACCGAAGAAAGCAATTCATAAAAAGAAACATCTCCTTACAGCCGGAAATCAAAACACAGAAGTAAAAAATAATTTACCAAATTATACATTTAGAGTATGCAACTCTATAAAAGTGAGGCATGGGAATTGACGGTATTAGAGAAATAAAGCTTGCGAAAATTGGTGCCACATACTTTAACTCAACAGAAAGAAACGGTACAGGGTTTAACAGGAAAATTTTAAATTCCTCATTTTTCTAGAGACGAAATTTTTCCTAATTTAGACATTAGTAGAGAAATGTCTTGCATTTCTTCATATAGGGCAGATTAACTTACGACGTAGCAACATTGCGATCAATCGAGCATGTTTTTTAAAAGCAGGCCCATTTATATTTGAAAAAATTTAATTATTCATTTACAACGAGTTTCACTGCAAAAATGTGTGATATTTAGACAATTGTTTTAGTTTGATGAATAAAATGTAGGCAATGTATATCAACCTAAGTCCTGTATCACGGGTCCTACCCCACGATTGCACTTACAACCTGAAGTAATTCAAAACTTGTCGCGAAATTCACGCCGATATTTGTCTGGAAACCATGGAGGAACTCTTCGTCTGGAAAGTTTCCACCCTCGCGATTTACGGCCTCAAGCGTGGCATTATCCTTCCCTTCCATTATCAGCATGTATGCAATTCTATTGAACGATTACGGCAAAGCTTCCAAGTCAGTAAACAGCAGCTATTCCATTATTACCTACGCTGCGTCCTCAGTTCAATATAAGATCGCTCATTTCCACCACCCCTCAATTGCTTACAGAAAGTTGGGAATGCATAGATTCCGCGGTAAAGACGGCAAATTTCCAACGCACCAGTTAACTCTTTGACAATTTTATTGCTAATAACTCATACAATCCATGATATACGTATTTTTATTCCCGAAGAAAATGACATATTGCCAATAAATGTTGTCTACCCAACATGTATTCACTGCCGAAAATACCCAATAATAAATCTAAAAGGAACTAACTTTCACTCTAACGTTTCACTTTAATTTTTTAAATAATGGGCTATCATATTAATAACAAATTTGAGGAATAAAAGGAAACACTTTCCTTAAACTTTCATGCCTCTGATAAAATTTTAGGCCCATATAAAAAATAATAAAACGCAGAAATAATTCATTTCCCAAAAAAATTTCTAGGCATTAATATGCAACATTTTACATTATTATTGAGGAAAAAACAACAGAAATTAATATTACCTGACAATAGCTGATTTTTCATATAATAGTTGATAAGCGTCAACCACTGATACCAACTCAACTACTTACGCGCTAAACCAATATTACCCCGACGGCACAACTATTTTGCCTGCCAAGAAGATTATTTGCCGAACTTATTACATCCCTGCTAAAAATCCTGTTTTTCAACGACGAACTCCTTAGGAAAGAGCATTATTATTGTTTTTATTGTATTAAACGTTTTAAAAGGTCGTGCTGTTCACTATCACCTTTGCTGATGAGAAGGAGGCGGGAGTTTAAGAGCTTATTTTGTACCTTTTTTGTAAAAAAAAGACATATTTCATGGACTAAGCGAATGATTAGCAAAAAAAATAGTCAAAGAGTTCATAATGAAAAACTGAAAAAGCAGGAGCAATTTTCACAATTTTAAATGTATTGGTACTACCGTTTTCGCTTTACAGCATCATCAGGTACAAATATATCAAGTGTGCAACGTCTTAAATAGGAAAGGCAGGATGGGGGTGGTAAGACGGTAAGGCGGAGGAAAGGGAAGAAAGGAAGGGAAGGGTGTACACTCACAGGTGCTTGGAAAAACCGAGGGTGGAGTGAGTGAGGAAGTATGACGAATATGCACTAATTGGCCTCAATGTCTTCACCTCAAAGGGGTTGGTGGGAAGGCCCCTAGTTCCCCTACTCCGCTTGGTTCCAACTCTTTCGGTCGCTCGGTCCGGTCACCTACCCCACCATGCCGACTAGCCGACACCATGAGGCATCCAGGCGCCAATTAGTGTATATTCGTCAAACTTCCTCACTCACTCCATCCTCGGATTTTCCATGCACCTCTGATTGTACATCCTTCCTCCACCTTCCCGTCCTACCACCCCTATCCTGCCTTCCTATTTAAGACGTTGCACACTTGATATATTTGTACCTGATGATGCTGTAAAGCGAAAACGGTAGTACCAATACATTTAAAATTGTGGTAATTGCTCTTGCTTTTTCATTTTTTCATTATGTCACGTTTCCACTCCATCTCGCCTGAAACCTCAGATTATATTCAAAGAGTTCATGTTAAAACAGTTAGATTCTCGGATGATCAGTAGTTAGTTAACCAGACGGCGAAAGGGATGCAGGCTCTAGTGGACGCGAGGAATATGGCATGAGGATTAATCACAAGACGACAAAAGAGAGGCAGTTTTTTAAAGCATAGAGAGCAAGAAGTGTGAGGTCTTTAGCTACCGAATGTATACATAATTCTAATCCCAAATGCAAATGTAGCAAAATTAATGGTATTTTCATTGTATATCAATACAGTAACTCCTGACTGTATTCAATATTTCTGAGAAAACTTACAGTATTTCTGTTGAAGCAAATGGTCATATATTCCCCTCCTAAGACAGGTAACCGGCAGTAATTGGAAGAGGCAACTGTCAATTACGGACATCAGGGGCGTATGGACACGAAGGATAAGAAGAAAAAATACAGAGAGCTGATTTAGCGCTCAAAGGACGCCATTTTTGAAAAAAGTGTATATGATTGTATCTCAAATTAATACGTGCTAAGTTATAACCTTTGCTGAAAGAGATTAGTATTAGAGAGATTAAAACCATTCTACGGAAACCGATTGCCCAAAATAAGGAAAAATATTATAATCTCCTTAATAAATTAAAGCGAATGAGTTTGATGCGGTATTTGTATTTAATTTTTTCCTCTCCTGTACGGCTTTTATTGGATCCTTATCAACTAATTAACCCAACATATTGAAGCATACATAAGAGATAATTGATTTCGAAGATAATTGTTTGAATTAGTAGTATATTGGTGAATAGATGCCATACTAATTTTTCACATCCTAAAATTATTCCACACTGACATGTGGTATTAAAATTAATGATTATGAAAAGACGAGCTCGTTATAAGACGTGGACCTCCGCAAATTGACTCATCGATAAGTAAACAAAGATTCTCAATTTGAATGCGGACGACACTGGCTATAGTCGTCGTTGTTCTATCGTGTAACTGGCACCAGGCCATTCGTGCTTTCAAACAGTCAAGTCATTCAGAGCCGAAAGCACTCCGAAAGAGTCAATAGTCTCCCGTGAGTCGGAGGTGACTTTGGACTTCAAAGACTAATCTTCTCTCTCACACCCCCCAGGCGGTTTCCATCGACTTCCACCCCTGAAAACCGCACACACTTCAAGGAATGCACCTTCACAATTGTTCACCGAGGTTCAGCGAACTCACTGTTTTCAAGACGCCTGTGTTATATTTCTCGACGCGACGGCATAATTCCAATGTTTGCTCGCCAACTCAAATCCAGGCGATGCAACTGCACAGAGGCGTAGTCACTCATTACCACTACGCACTCAAGGCCACATGGGCAAATTTGTGGGAGCAAGTTAAAATCGCTGGAAGCTTGCGGATAACGTGAAATTCGGTCTACTGCAGGATTGATTGAACTGTCACACAAACTCACTCAGAGGTGCTTCAACCAGGTTTTTTGGGAAAGTTGAGGTTAAAGCTAAGTCCAGATAACGTCATAGGAATGCGAATTTTACGCCTCCGGGGTGATAAGGCTAATGCCCTTGCACCGCGGGTTTTGCTGGTGGTGTACCTAGGCTCCACCCGGGAATGGAAGCTGTATGCCAGCAGCCTAACTCACTATCCGCCGCAAGGGGACTGCATAGAGGAGGCCCAATTCCATCCCTCAGAAGAACATTTCTCTTTCCCTGATATAGTTTAAAATAAACTGAAACGTTGGCTAAAACTTTTTTGCATCACATACATTAGCCTATACTCGGAGAACTATTTTACCATGAATTAAACGAGGTCAAGATAAGAAGAAAAAAAATTAACTATCTAATCAACCAAGGAGGAATGTTATTCCTCACTTTCATATCACCGTCATCTCATACTACAATATAGAAGTACAAGGAGAAGAATCCGATGAAGTAGCTGCATAACAACAACAAACCTTAACCCATTTTTTGGACTTCGATAATGGAAAATTTAAGAAGAAATACAAGAGGAACATTAGAACATATTGAAGCCCTGATGATAGTTGAAAATAAACTGAAACGTTGGCTAAAACTTTTTTGCATCACATACATTGACCTATACTCCGAGAACTATTTTACCATGATCCCTCATAAGGTTGATTTCTGTTGCCACTTCGGTCGCATTTTAATCAATTTTCAAAAATTTCCATTGCACAGTGATGAGTGCTATGCGATCCAGTTTTTTTCCAATATTTTTCATAATATTGTTTGTAATTGCGAGGAATAGTATTGAAGAGTTATTGATTTGATAAATAACGTCATCACGAATGTAAATTTCGATTGACACCCCTAATTATGCCTTATTACTCGTGATACTCGGATAAATTTGTCCATCAGAGACTTCTATAAACCTATTTAAATGCGCGGTGGGCGAAAAAAATATGAGGCCGACTTCAGGAAACTCTTTTGTAATATTAGTGATCCGCTGAGTGAGCTCCGCAACCCTCACTCTAGCGAAAAGTCGCAAGAGCCGAAAATATGGGCTTTGTAGTTAATTGTTCAAATTAGTAATTATGCAGCAGCGTTTGAATAAAAAATTTGGAAGAAACGCAGTTAAAAATCAATGTTTTAATCATGAAATATCAAAAAATTACTAGGGAGAATTTTTTTCTCGAAGATATTGCAACAGTGGCACTACTAAGTAGTTAGCACTAAGACGGCTTATATACACCAAGCAGTACCGCATTTTAGCCACGAGTACTAAATAAATAATCCCTCATTGGGTTCCTGGAAAGTGAGATCAAGGAAGTTTGTTGTATTTCAAAAGAACTTTCGCTACCCTAGGAGGTAAACGCCGCCGATTAGAACTTATTATTTTTACTTCAAATTATTCGGCTAACAAGATTCTTGTTGGTTCAACATGAATTATAGACATCGCAAACTTCTCCAGATAGATTATTAGATGCAGTGGCGTAGACACGGGGGGGTTTTCCGGGTTACAGACCCCCCCCCCCCCAACCTTTGAACCTTTAAAAGAGGCGCCAAAAACGAGTGAGATAAACACTTTATTTTAATAAATACTCGTACAAAAATACTGTTTTTAAGTCCTAAAAATAACATTTTCAACATCAAAAAATCCCAATATTTTTCTGCTCTAAGGTGTTTTCCGTGCGCACCAGAAGGGCCCCCAAATCTCCAGTGACTTTATGCTAAAAGTGATGCTGCTCCTAAATACATTAGTTGGCAAAACAGACCTGTGTTTTAAAATAGAAAGCATGGGTTATATTTCGCTCCTCTATTTTTATCTCATTAACATACATGCATGTTCCAAAAATTCATGTTGAACCAACGAGAATCTTGCTAACCGAATGATTTCAAATAATATTAAAATAAGACATTGCAATATTTCCACTGAGTTTTATTATTATAAAACGCGTTTCGTCGTTACAAAAAACATTTTCAAGTGTAACAAGTCTTAAAGAGTTCCTCCTTATACATATCTTGGTGCTTGAAGGGAGGGGGTAAGATGGAGGATGGTGTTTAGGTGACGAGAAGTGAGGATATTGAAGGCTGTGGGGGATAAGGGTCGTTTTTTAGGGTTCCCCCCCACAGCCTTCAATATCCTCACTTCTCGTCACCTAAACACCATCCTCCACCTTACCCCCTCCCTTCAAGCACCAAGACATAACTATAAGGAGGAACTCTTTAAGACCTGTGACACTTAATAATGTTGTTTGTAACGACGAAACGCGTTGCATAATAATAAAGATCAGTGGAAATATTGCAATGTCTTATTTTAATAATATTAAGAACTTCCACCATATCGTGCCCAACATCATACAAGATTTCAAATAAAAATAATAAATTCTAATCGGCGACGTTAACTTCCTAGGGTAGCGAAAGTTCTTTTGAGATACAACAAACTTCCTTGATCTCACTTTCCAGTGAGCCGATGAGAGATTATATGTTTAATAGGTACTCGTGGCTAAAATGCGGTACCGTTTGGTGTATATTAGCCGTCTGAGTGCTACCCCCTCATTTTTAAAATACTGGTAAGCTACTGAATGTGTATAGATGGAGTATATTTTCCTTTTCAACAGAAACCTTATAATTTTTGGAACATACATGAATGTTGACGATTAGTTTCCGGGTTTATTCCGCGTCGACTCATTTTTGGCGGACGACAGTTTCGGGCGCCTTCCAGCCACCGTCTTCTGGTTTCTGCAATTGCAGAGCATGCTAGGTCGGAACCTGGGTACATCATACTTTTCAAAGAATCAAAAATCATCGCCAGGGAAAATAAATATTTCCCTCGGCTGATAAGGGAGGCGATAGAAATAGCGAGTCATGGAAAAAAAAAACTTCAATAGGTAGGACGGCTATCCTTTAGCCTCATCATTCAAAAGGCTCTTCCAACAATGGAATTCAAAGCAACTGGCGCCTGACTAGCCTTAGGCCCCATGCACACACACCGATTTTGGACTGCCGGTAAAATATCGGCCGGTATTTTACCGGCCGTCCAAAATCGGTGCATGCGCAAGGGGCCTACGCGTGTGCAAGCTCCAATGCTCTCCCATTGTTCACTATTGGAATGTGGACGGCTGATATTTTACCGGCCGTACAAAATCGGTGTGTGTGCAAGGGTCCTTATATATAAAGGACGAGCATGCTGTGCCCGCTCCCAGCGGGCTTCCCCCGCTCTTTTCAATGCAGGTCCACAGAGGGATAGGCGCGTTTCTAATTTTAAAATGCAGAAAAAAGGCAGGGCCTTATGTACAAATTTAATTGGAATGTTCATGTACAAATTGAGGTCAGAGGACCTCTTTAAACACAACATTGGAAGTAATTACACTATCCTCTGTTAAATGCACATGATGGCTCATACTTACGTATCAACAGGAGACTTGAATGTGGAATCAGCCGCATTTTGATAAAAGCTATTTAAAGAATGCGAGATATTGTTGCAAATGAACAAATGTATCAGTTAGTGCGTCGGTAACGTCAGGAATATATATCGGCTTTTGTTTTGTTTTTTTAATTATTTAAAAACCTGTTTTAGGGAACAATAGCAATATTTAGGAAGTATGATATGCCGTCGCGTGTTTTCTGATAAATTCTGTGGATTTTGGTACCTCATTTGTAGAGTTTGGTTGCGTGTAAGTTGAGAAAAAGGTATCTATACAGTAGAAATAATATATAAGGATTGCCGCTCTGCAGATCATTAGGACCCGAAGACGCGAACTGGAACGCGCCCGAAACTGTCGTCCGCAAAAAATGTGTCGACGCGGAATATACACGGAATACGTTAATCTACACTCCAAGAAATATTTTAATGTATTAAACGAGGTCAAGATAAGGAAAAAAAATATTTATGCACGGAAACTAGTCATCAATTTAATCACCGCGGAAGCCTCCGTAATAATACCTGTATGTTAATGAGAAAAAATAGAGGAGCAAACCAAGTATGACCCATGCTTTCTATTTTCAAACACAGGTATGTTTTTCCAACTAATTTATTTATGAGCGTCATCACTTTTAGCACCATGGTGTGTATCATCGTTAAGCATGGCATCTGACGACAGGCAGGGGCTGAGGGCGTCACTCCCATGAGAATGTATGCTTTGCTTGATAATGGACCGACACCATTACCCGCCGTGACAAACTTGATGAGGAGAAGCATTTGTTTGTAGTCATCGGACGTAGCCTAAGTTCTCAAGTATAACGCACGCGTTTCACAAGGTTTTTTTGCAAAATTGTCGAAGTTATTTGATCCTCGCCAAGGTGAATGAAGGAAAAGAGGAATACATTTCCTTAAAAGGGGCCCTGTAGTTTCTTCTTTGGACTTTCCTCTGCATTATCGAAAAATGCTAATACCAATGGTTTCGAGAATCACTATACTTTTAAACTCACTTCCGATTACTGACTGATTCATTCAAAGGTTCAGGGTGAGCGACATGATGTACGGAAAAAAGTCATAGTATCGACCCCTCAAAAATCGTCTGAAATTCTAGGAAAATTTTCCAAACACTAAATTTTCAATTTTCTATCTATTACAGCGTTGCCAACTGCTTGTGTTCCTCTACTTTTTGGGGAATAGGGTGGTTTCCTATTTTTGTTATTGCCTAAATCAAAAGACTCTTACTCCTGGAGTACGTATTTCACGATTAGATCTTAGATTGTTTAATGACGATATCTACTTTTCGCGATTAAATAAAAAGTGAAAATTTTCAAGCGCGCGAAAACGCGATGGCTAACTATGAATGATGGGAAAAGCCCGTGTGACGTCATTCTGGTTCCGGCCGCCGCTGTGTGAGGCCACCTCGGTGCGAGGCTATGAGCGCCGCAACGATGCAGGCTGCTAGCATGTAACGCTTGGCTTAAATAAGGACTATTAAAACAGTATCATACGTAAGAAACTTTTCGTCCATAAGCAATTTTAATAAGTGATTATTAAGAGATGTTTCCCTAAGCTCTGTGCCACATGCATGCATTGGTAATCTCAGACGATGTAAAACTCCAATCTACTCGTATAGAAACTAGGTCCCTGTGACGTCACGTGGAGTGGCATCGCATGGGCGCCAATCTGGCCTTTTTGCAATGAAGTTAAAATTGACCATTAACATTCGTCTAAACTGGGATTTCTAAAACCAACTAATTTTTATTTTATGAACACACTAATGGTGGGTAACGAATCGCAATCAATGCCTTTCGTTTTCTTAGATGAAGGAAACTACCTTATTTTGGGGTCAAAAAATCGATGGTAATGAGGAGTTTGAAAATTGCAAAGAAGATTTTTAATGGCCCCGAAGTCATTGTGGCAGCCGTTATTACACACCTTGTAACCGTCAGAAAGCCTGAAAGCCAAAACCTTATGGTAAAGGGATAAAGGTAGTGCTCATGTTTCTTCCCGCACAAGAACCACGTTCCGCAGACTCAAGTTGGACAATTTTTTACACTCTCAAGTCCGATTTTTAGATAAAAAACACGATGAATTAACTTAGGGGGCAGTTATCCTGATATGGTGCCAGTATTCAGTGCCCTTATGTAAATGGTGCCGTTCATAGAAAAAAATTAGCGTTATCTACAATTGGAACTTGGTTAAATGAACGGGAAAGTAAGCGAGGAGTTTGGTCGATTGTAAATGCGTTTTATTGTAATCAATTGTTTCATGCGCTTTTCTTGTGTTTTTGTTAACTAACTCCGCGAATCATGGAAGAAAACATCTCGAAACGAAAAATAAAATTGATACAACGTCATGTACAGTGTACACGTTACTTGTTAATTGACTTTTTTTAAAACACCGCGTGGCTTTGAAAGTAAATTATATTTCTTTCATCTGCTTATTCGTTAATTATTAACAAACTAGCTTTATACAATAAATCCCTCACAATTTTTCTTAATTCATTAAGCCCTCTTCGCGAAACATCTCTTCCCTCAACATATTCGCTGTTGCCTTTTTCTGTAGGATGCCGACATTTACCTCGAACAACTACACGTCAACATTATTAGAATACAAAATTCTGACTCATCCTGAGCATAAACGAAATCAAAGTCGTCCTGAATTGTAACATTATTAAGTTCCAGGAATGCTGCTTTACCCATTGGTGTCAAAAACCTCGCTGAAGGAATGCAAATGAAATTAGTTAACCTAGAAAATGAAGCAGATCGGAAGAATGCAGCATAGAAACGGGTCACTATAACAAATAATGGGTAAAAATAAGGGTTTTTATCATTTTAGGTGTACGCCATATTCCATACTTACACCTACATTTGGATTGATAACTACAGGAAAGGTGATAGTTCGGCAATGCCTACATAATTTTAAGAGATGTAAGGGGTGGCTTCCTTGGACTATCTTATGCTACTTCAATTGTTTCTACGCATCCATGTTCACACATCAAAGGAAATGGAAACTAGAGCGCGTATTCTGGCTACGAAGTAAACAAAGCCGAGGAAAACACAGAAACCCCAATTGCCGTATTATAAAACAATATATATAAAAGCGAAGAAAATAGCAATAAATGGATCTTATTAAGTTTTTGATCCATCTTCGTGAGCGTTATAACTTTAATAATAATAATTATAATATAATAAGTTATTACTCCTACATTTTGTTATTACATCTTTATACAACAAAAAAAACAAGAAAAGGAGCTTTAGGTGGTCTCCAAGGCCATAGGACCAGAATTGAGCCACCATCAAATACAAAATGTATGCCAATAAACATAAAATGCAGTAATGATACATGAGTGTTTTCTATAAATAACATCAAAATAAATTTTCAACTATTTCTTGAGAGAAGAGCCAGTCTTTAGCAAGTCTTAGCATTACATCTGAGGTTTTATTTTTTTCAATTCTAGCGGGCAGTAAATTATATATCTTCGGCCCCAAATAAAGAAAACATCGTTTATATAAAGTTGACTTGGGTCTGTTTGCTACTATAAATGACTCAGTGAAAATTTCGTAAAAATGGATTCTTAAATCGAGTAACAATCGTGAAAAAACGCAATCTTCTTCATATTTAGAAATATCCGAATCATCACGTGATCTATGTCTAACCATTAATCCATTAATCACGTGATCTAGGTTTTTCAATCTTGGCCTCAGGCGCATAAGCCAATGCGCTCTCCGAGATGCTGACTGTTTATGTCTGTCGCCTTGCCCCGCTGACTAGTTTCAGGAACGAACGCAGTAGTCCTTCCATTGGCCTCCATAGTTTGTCCAGCATGAAGCAATAATCATTTATACACCAAGTGGTTCTTAATGGAAGGCACTAGGTTTACTACTAAGCCCAGAATCTTTAGGGAGGAATATGCGCTGATGTGAAAAAAATCCACTTCAAGGGTTTCTCCACCACGGCGAAAAGCGCAGCAGGGTATCACAATATTACTTTTTGAAGCTAAACGTAGAGGCTGGGGCACATTTATTTTCGGCATATTCTAGAGAAATAGTGAATCCATTTAGTCATAACAAGGCTTAGTTTATTTAAGTGGGGACTGTTGAGAAATGAAGTCTATAAGCAGATCCTTTTTTACTTAGTCGACATGTTTTCATGTAGTTTCCGACACTTTAAAAGCAAAAATAATTTTATACCCTCCGAATAATTCAAGCAGGGAGGTAGAACCTTCACAGGCGGATTTAATGGAGGGGCAAAGGGGCACGTCCCCCCCCCCTAGACGCTCAAAAAATGGACAACATTTTTAATTTGGTTATCACTACGTTTGTTCTCTTTTCTTTATTACAGATCCTCAATCATTAAATTTCATATTAATAACTTTAATATTAACAAAGGGAGTACTTCGAACAGTAAATGTCGTATGTTGCTTATTATATCAAAAATGAGAAAACTATTTGCCTGCATCTGGCAGGGAAATGGTTTTCCCCTAAAAAAATCCTGGATCCACCCTTGAGAACCATGAAGTTAAGGTGTCTCCCTACGATCGTTAAAAAATAAAAATGTGAACTAACACCACTTAAGTATAATGACGTTGACGTAACACAGATTTCATTTTATTCAGTATGGTTTCATGTAGTTTCTCACCCCGAAATGCAATGTATCACGTACAAGATAGAAAGATTGCTAATTAATTCCCATATAAAAATAAGTATGCAACATTGTATTAAGGAATATCATTCTATGGCATAGAAAACACTATTTTCCGTGTTTTCGCCTTCGTGTCCACGACATAAGTGATAAAAAATCAAAATAATAACCAACACATTTCAGTACTATAGACAAAACCATCAACACAGTATTGCATTCTATTCTCATAAAAAGTTAATGTAACAATCACTATTCTTACTTCTCGAAGTTTTTCCGTTCCTGCTAGGGCAGGGAGACCGCCTCAGCTTCACATTGCTACCGCCCAGCGTCAATTTTTCTGTGGAAAGAAAATAACTTTTGCAAGCAATAGTCTTTTTATCCACAGAGTAGAGTCTCGTCTTGGCAATACAAGGTATCTGAGCTGCATCAATGCACTCCAGCTGAAAATTCTCAAATGGACTTGAAGGAGGCTATTCCATTAGTGAGATTTTCCTCAGCTAAGGTTTTAAAAAGCGCCTTGGTGCATGGTGATAGAACGACATCTCTGGCAAGTATTCCTTCCGGGGTCCATGTTCATTACATTTGATTCTCCTCTCGCATTCTTCCCCACGCAATCTTTAGCTCCTACCTTTACAATAGCAACTCGCTCGCCCGGATTAATGCATATTGCAGGACCAGGTGTTTCCCTTTAGTATGAATAATTCAAAACAATTATTTCCACATGATGGGTTTATAGGTAAGTTATTTGGAGGAGGCGACCGACAGCTGAGGTCATTTGCGCCATGAGGGAAGGGTATGGAAGGAAGGGTGGAGAGAAACCCGGCGTCGGCGTTAGCCTGCTCTTAACGAAAGGCGCCAAGGGGACCGCGGCTTAACGCCCCATCCGACGGACGGAGTGTTGCGCTTGAAATGTCCTCCATACAACACTCAAGCAGGGATCGGGCAGTCTTTGAAAATTCTCTGCCACTGCCGGGATATGAACCCGAGCCCGCCGGGTGGGAAGCCAACACTCTAGCCACCATACCAACCCGATCCCCCACATGATGGAAAATAATGCTTAAAAATTCAATACTCCGTATGTTATATCTTTGGGTGCTAAAAATAAAATGTTTTTAGTCTCGATAAAAGTATTTCACGAAAGCTGAAGTAGCAGTAAGAGCAGCCTTCAATTAGCCTTATTGTTTTATTCGGTCATAATTAAAGTCTCTTAGTGAGAAGTTGGTTTTGCGTTAAACCTAACGACAATGCTAGGACGCACCTTACACTATTTTTTGGAATGATTGTATTAATTTCTAGTTTCCATTGCATCTTTTCGCATTCATGACATTAATTAATTACCTGGCCTAAGTTATCAAGGTACATTTATTGAATAAGAAACATTCCACCCAGTGGTACGTTGAGTTGCCTTTTTTCACCTTCGTGTCCACGATATAAGTTATAAAAATCAAAATAATTGCCAACATGTTTCAGTATTGTTGACAAAATCATGAACACGATATCGCATGCTCTTTTCATACGAAGGTAGTGTAACAATTGCTATCGACAACTACCCTACTGCAAATTTATATGGAAGTGAAGTAAATCAGCAAGTGTGAATCGACAAGTGGGAATCGAGAAGTGGGAAAAATTCGGCGTGACTAAATATTATATTTTGACCTCACCAGTAGTTCCACTACGCTACAAGCAGACGAAATATTATCAATTTCCCAATCGATGATCTCCAACCCTCCACGTACTTCCTTCACTCCCTTGCTTCCATAATGTCAAAACGACAGAGACAACTATGTAGCATCGTGAATGCGATGGCTAAGCAGTCAAACTCTTCTCAAACCGTATCCATAATAAATCATCAAATAAGTTTAACGTTCTGTTACCATTCTGGAAGTGGAACATAATTAATCATTTTTTTTCCTAAATCGTGGAACACCTATCTCATGATGATAACTGGGCCATCGGAATTAAAATTAACCGTCGGAAATGAATTGTACGTTAGAACACAAAATTTTTAATTTTTTGCATCAATGCATTCAGAGTTTTGCATTTCATGCAGTGTTAATTAATTATGCGATTGATACCGTGACTACACCTTTCAATCTAAAATGTATTTCAACAAATTAGGAGCATATTTCACCGTGGCCGCTGTCATATCAGCTTCATTCCCTGATATGCTTCCGATACAAAACCAAAATCGGTTTTAAATTGAGTCCGGTAAGTGTTGATGCAATTAAGTCCAACGGGTTATTGACGATCCTAATAAATGGTGCAAAAATTAACTATGGTAAATCAGACCATAAAACACCAAGCTCTCGTAAAAATCGTCGACAACAATCGTTCAAATCGATGTGAGCACTCAATAATGCCAACGGGAAAGATGAAGATGCGATGGACCGAATATTCAGGGGAGTGTTTCGCTGATATTGATCCTCCACCCATGAAAAATGTCCCTGTGAGAGCTTAATCGAATGTCACCCGCAGGAATGATAAAGATGGGACAAATGGAGCCTGTGGAAGAAAATGCCGATGATGAGAAATTTTTGGCCTGCGGCAGCTAAGGTTATTGGAAACGGTGAGTCTATTGTATGAAGGAAAGAGGATACCTAACTCCGATAGACTACAGGAGGATGGAGATACGAAGGAAAATAAAACATATTGAAGATTAAAAAATGATTTTTCAAACTGCATTCTGACTGATTCATGATTTATAAAGTATTTTGAATTTATTATTTTATTTTAACTTTAAATGTTCTACAGTTTTTAAGATTTTTTTTATTTTCAATTAGGAAATTTTAATGGAATGGCAGATGTACTGGTATTTATTCATTAAATTATGTTTTAACCGCGTTTTAATAATAGGCAACAAAAATAATAGCCTAATAACTTGTTTATCTTCAATTGACTATTGTATACATGAATGCATAACGGGAAAAATGTAAGGAATAGAATCTTCTGATAATGATTTAAATACGGCTCAGGACTAAAACATTATTGGAATAAAAGGTAGACCTTATCATCTGATACATGCATGGTTCTACCTTTAATCCTCGGCCCTCTGTGAGCCGAAACGCGTAGTATGAATAAAATATTTCGGTAAAGTGCAACTACATTTAATTTTAATTTATCTGACTTCCAATTTATAACGCCTGGACTTATAAAAAAATTACACTAAAATACATTTCATAAAAAAAATCTGGGGCACAAGGCGCACTTACTCGAACTAGGTATGACTCGAACTGTCCGAACGTTTTATAAAGGATCTCCATAAACATGCTCGCGAAAATTACGAATGTTATTCTTTTCAGTCGGACTCCAGGAGTGTTATTACCCACGGCGAATTTTAATGGATTTATACAAATCATCAATCGCGTCCCTGGTGGGCAGATCGATCCGAATTTCACGGGAAATTAAGATATTGTGTCTTTTAACCGAAATTTATATTCGTGATGATGTGATTTATCAAATCCGTAACTTTTTAAAGCGTTGCATAGTTGGCTAGAATTGAAAAAAAGCAGGCTAAAACCTCAAAAACAATTTTTTGAGCTAGGAAGTTGAAACTTCGCATACATGTTTTCAAATAAATTGTGCATGACTTTCCAGATTATTTCTTTCCTGTGTCTTCACGTTAACAATATATGTGAAGTCAAAGTTGAACAAATTTAGCGAAAAACGACCACCCTCGATTTTTTCTGAAAATTGCAAACTTTATCCTCGTGCAGTGGTTTCATGAACAGTTTTATCGACAAAACTGTTATACCATCTTAATTGACACTTATTTTTCTTCCATTTGAAGGGTTTTCAAAGATTATGTTTCATCAATAACCATAGTGCACGGTGTGGTGTGCATGTGGGAGTCCAAATGCATGCTGCATGCTGGTGATTGATCACCCCCTGCCAAACACCCTAGAGGTGGCTCGCAGGGTAATTTGTAGATGTAGATGTAGATATATAACAAAATGACGGAGCCTGTTTTTAGCCTATTTTTTACATAGAAAAAAGTAGATATTGCCACGGACGTCCGCCAAGTTTCTATGAAGCTTCTACATTGTGGATTTAAAGTAAAACCTTTCACCAACTTGCAACCCCGAATTTTAAATCGTTTTTTCGAGCCGGAGTCGACCGCAATCCGTGAACTTAGTAAAATACAAAGGAAAGCAGCGCGATTCGTCAAAAACTGACAGAGGCGTGCAGAACTCGTTACACAGATTACGAACAAACGAATTAAGGGCTGTTTACACGATACAATAACACGTGCGCGTTAATGTGCATTTGCGTGAATGATTTTTGTGGATCAGAACGGAACATGTACGAATGCATTAACCAAATTAGGGCTTATGGTGGTAATTCTATAGGGTGGTAATTATATTTCCACCCTTAGGGGGCGTTGCATTCACTGAAGCTATTATTTAAAATTTCGGATCCAGACCCGATGTCTCCCGCGATTAGGGATCCGATGTATCCGATGAAGGGCAATATCCGCGGATATTTGGATCAGAGGTATCCGATCCGACCATCCCTATTATTTAGCTCCTACTGCTTTTATTTTGCTTTACGTTATCATTTTTTGTTTAATTATGGTTAATAACCCGCCGCCGATCTAACGGCATGAATGCGAAAAAGCAAAAAGGATGCATTGAGCGTGCCAAAACATACAGAGATCAGGACACCAAGGTGGGTCCTCTGAGGGTTACAACGCACCGGTAGGGTGGTCCTTATTTTTCAAGTTTTCGAATTTCTTTTGGTACGCCCCCCAGTTTTGCTCCGTTTGGTGAGAAAATAAATCATGAAAATAATTTTTGCAATCGGATACCGGGAAAACGTGCCGCATTGCACTTGAAGTTTAGAAATTTTGGTATTTTTGGGTGTTTTTCGGACATAAGTGAATATAATGTCACTCTCAGATTATTCTATCACTTTTTTGTCTTCTACAACGATTTTTCAGGCATTTGCAGAGATTCGACTCAAATTTATTTCATTTCTGCCCTTTGGTTACCGAGATATCGCACCGAGAGTGAGCACGCGCCCCCCCAGCCAGACACTTTGGGTGACACGCGGGTTGCATACTCTCAATGTTTGCTGATCATTCTCATTCGTCGTAAAAGCATAAAATTCTATAGATAAACTTTAAAATTCGTCAATATAACCTTGAATGTTACATTTATCGGGGCCGGGAACCAAGTCCGAGACTTATACGCCCGCGCTCCCGGGGAAGCGTTTGGATGGGAAGGAACAAGGAAAGAGGCGCCGCCGCGATAGGAGCCCAATGATGCCTCTGGGATAGGGATAGGGTTGGAAGGGAGGGACGGGGTAAATACCTCTCCGCTATGGAAGCGGAAAGGGCTCGCTAAAAAAAACATACAGCTACTTTGAGTATGAAGGGTCCACGCCGCGCGGAGAAACGAAAAAGCACTCGCACAGACCGTGTCAGATCCATTGCGCCCTACGAAAGGTTAACCCATTAACGTGTCTTTTGTGATGTAGAGTTTAATGGTGAAATATGTAGCTGCTGCAATAATTATGATTGAATAGATTATTTTCACAGTTTTAGCATAAGAAATCTTGAAATTTAATATCTCCCTGTAGCAGCTCTGTAGGTTAATCGGCATTTTTCTAAATTACTTTGATTTTTATTGAAATATTATGTATCTTACAGACTAATTTTCTTTTTTTCTGGAATTTTAAGAATATATTAACGCTTTAAAGTTTATTGGAACTTCACTGAAGAGTCACATAAATCTTCTTCACACAGAGTCTTTGACTGAATGAGTAAATTTAAAACACAAGCCATGCATTTCATTATTGCCAGCAAGACAAAAAATCAAATACTGAAAATATATAAACGCTATGCAAGGTGTTCTCATTAATCCTAGCAACTATTAAGACTCAAGGGATCGGTATTCTAAAATAGAATTTGAATGGGTGGGTTGTTGCACAAGGGTTTTAAACGTGATTTCAAAAGTACGAAAGTGTAGAATAGATAACACTTTAGGAGAACAACGATGATTTAAAAAAAGCGTAGCAGAGCTCTACAGTGGAAACTATGCAAATAGAGAACAGAATAGAATTGATTAGGAAATGAATATGCAAATAGATTAGGAAGGATGCCATGCAGTAGTTCACTCGATCCTGAAAACACTGTTTTACAACAAGCAGCAGTTACACTTCGTAGAGAGGCTATTAATTTCAAATCTCGGCACCAGGATGCACATTAAAATGGGCAAAGTCGTTATTGTGGACGATTACTCTCGACCTGAAGATAGTCGCCACCCATTATCTGCAGCTTATTCCTTTTAAGGAGAGAAACTTCCGTAAATAGACATGGCTGAGCGCAAATCCACGTATCCCATAACGACACGGAAGAAAAACAAAGGGATGGTGCATTTAAAAACACATCCCACACTTAAAGGCAATTATTATTGCTTTAAGAGTCTCAGGAAGTAAACGGATAAGATACACCTCGAAGATCTCTCTATAAATATCGGGGACTCCTGGATAAGATTTAAGACCTCGATATTCTTAGGTAAGTAGCGATTTTCCATGTAAATTAGAGTGTATCAAACTTGGAGTTTATTGGAGGACAACGTCAGAGATTGGCTCAAATAGCATTAAGGAGAACACAGACATATGCAGAAAATGTCATTTTCATAAACTTTCTTCAGTATACTGTTCTAACTGTACTTCACGGAAGATCGTCAAAATTGCTTTCCTTGCGTAAGTTTTGTAAAATACTTTTTAAAATTCGAACACTCCTTATGGCGAAGCTTTTATTTGCGTATAAAATATATAGATTATAGCTAAAATACAAATTTTGCTCATGAAAAGTAAATGATGCGTCATATCATAAGTTTCACGTTAAAAGTGAAACATGGGCATCTCAACGTGCTACTTTGTGTTTTATTAAGAAAAAAAGAATATGTTCCCGAGGTCTTTGTTGGTAAATAGTGGCCCAGCGATTGGTTTTAAAATAATTGTATAAAGTTAAATGGGAAAATATTTTCTTTGAAAAATTTACGCATTATATGTAGCCGAACTTCAACTTGTTAGCATCGAAAGATGTAATCTGTGGAATGGTAGAGAAACTACTACTACTAATGGTAGAGGAATTACTACTCTTTTGGATCGCACATTCTCGAAATTAACTCCTAAGATAGCACCTAGCTAATGTAAGTGACTCTTACTATACGACACTTAATTGGGAATATGATTAGATTTCACTCGAACGGAAGATCTCCCTATACTTACAAGGCTCCATAAGATTTAAGACCGCAACGTTTCCAGGTAAGCAGCGATTCTCCAATTCCCATCTGAACAAGGAAAAAGCTCATTTGCAGGAAGGATTTACGGGAAGCACTCAAACCTAAATTTTCCTTAAGTCGAACTAATCAGGGAAATAAATGGAATTACTCAATCACCTACAGGATGAGTCTCGAAAAGATATCAACAAACCATATTTTTCCCAATGAAATGACTATGAGACTCGATGCCATGGAGATGAAAAGTATTCATACTCTTTTTTTCGTAACCTTTATGCGATTTACCAAGGATTTTATTTAGAAAAATAGGTATATGCAACTCTAAAGAATGAAAGAATCAAATGGACATGCGGATATATGGAAATGGACATGCGCATATATATGGAAATATCAAGCCCCTTAATAAAAATGCACACATTGATCGACATGTAGCCAATATTTTAATTAACTAGCTCCAAATCCTGATGAATAATACATGACTCTCATTAATCTATAAGTCAATGTATCCACGAAACCAAAATCTAATACTAATATAAAGAAAAATTATATTATTTCCACAGCCGTGGTTATTATTTTAATATATTAATTTTTGAATGTTAAAAAATGAAGCTGGAAAAGAACTTCCCTACAAAAACGTATGAATAAGAATTTTGGAAATAAGTCACCTAAACAATTACAACGAAGGGAGACAACGAATACATGACATAAGTTATATCAGGCATTAAACCATTCCACAGCCTAAATCGGATGATTTACTAAACAAATTACCACCAATAAACCAGGACAAATAAGTAGAAAAACTTAATGGAGAGAAACTTCCGTGTAGATACATGGCTGAGCGCAAATCCACGTATCCCATAACGATACAGATGAAAAACAAAAGGACACTGTAATTTAAAAAACATCCCACACCTAAATTCAGTTATTATTGCTTTAAGAGTCTCAGGAAGGAAACGGATAAGATATACCTCGAAGATCTCCCTATAAAGCTCGGGGACTCAGAGAGAGGAATTGATAATTTACGATCATCATATACTGAAAATACAAATAAAAGTGAAATCGAATAACTTTCCGGGTTTCAAACTCGGTGAGAGGATACATTGCTTTCGTACTCTTTCTAGATCCGTCACGTCCCTTACCACCCGGGAAAGTTAGCAAACTGCCTTGAAATTTGCACGTTAGTGCTAGTACTGCTATGGATCGGAAATCCACACCGCAGTCAACGCAAATTCTCGGGAAAAAATCATTTGAATCCAATGATGCTATCGCTAATTAAAAAACGGAATTATCTTAGTCTGGTCCACACGGAAGGTGCCAAGAATATTGTACAACAGCTCAGCATCCAATCCCATGGATATCCCAAATTTAATCAAGACAATTGAATTCAAATAGGACCTGAGCCCTTCCTGCGATTAGCAATAAAATAGTCTCACATTTCAGTGCGGCCTCATTTAATTTTAAGATAAGGATGTACAGTGACCCCTTAAAATTGAAATGAAAAAAGGAATGATACTAGGAGATAAAAATAGTATTTTGCTTTTAGAAACTCCATTTTCCCGTCTATCGTAAAGTAATGACATACACCTCAAACCTCAAGAGTAAATAATACAAAAGAGAGAATAAATAAACATTGGCATCGATCTCCACGTTTTTGGCGAATATATTTCTTTGGGATCTTTAAGGTTCAGGAATGTTTTCGACACAAATAAATGAAAATGTTCCATTTCGTCATCCCTTGAAATGTTTTTTATATCATGTCACCTCGATCGAATAGAAATTGTGGGATACACCTGTAGGTTAAAGTTCCACTTTATATCTTTAAAAGAATGACTATCGCATTACTCCTAGCGTTTGAAATGGAAAAGGTTTTACGATACAGGATAGGTTGTGAGCATGACAGCCTATTAATATAAGTAGAATTTCCTGATGAAATTTTTACGATAACGTTAAAATAACCTGCTAGGAGATGAGCTCGAAAACTTCACGTCGATAACGTCATAAATAAGAAGAAATGCAGGAAGAGGTAATAACGCCGAGTGAATCGCCAGCTTGTAAAACCTAAGTATCAAAAGAGCGGTACCAATATTAAGGAAGCCGTTGAGGGAATAAGCACAAGACGCTACTAGCAGCCATTTAAATTTCTAACGTGTGAGCATCTCATGAGGAATACTGAAGCAAGATTGCAGTGTACAAATGTGTCTTCCGCAGAGAACATCAGAGGAAATGAATGCTTTGAATAACAAGCGTATAAATAAAAATGGCTGATGGACTCCATCGTACAGCTAGTTAAAATTGCAATTTTTATTTATAAGCCAAATGTCATAAATCTCTGTCCTTCGGAAAGCATTCATTGCTTTACATGCATTTGGGATTTTTATTACTTGATCTTCTACTTAAATGTCGTTTGCAAGCTTTGCTGCTGCTTCGAGTTAAAGTTATTTTTTTATAACCAGAGTTGCTAAAGATGAAATAACGGAATACAAAATACGTCAACAGTAATGAAACACCTTCAAAAGGCTACCGGCTGAATTTAATTTTACCTTTTTCCTGTACCGTAGATGCCCGTTTTTACTTCCAGCTCACATAATGCGTTTTTTTAACCAGAAATTCCCGCAACCATTCTAAAAAGTGAACACATATGTATGAAAGAACTACAGATAGACAAATCCTTCGGCAGAAAAAGAAACCCCATCGATTTAAGGCAGCAAAAATTCAGAATAAGATACTTAAGGAAGAAATCAAAAATAATATCATCCTACCAAAATTATTTTTCCATTAATTGACTGCAAAAGAACGAGAAATAAATTTATCATCCGTAATATTGATGGGGCACTTGAAAAAATGATTGGAGTCAATTACAATGGAAATGCAGTTCCAACCAATTTTCAGGACATAGCTGCTATAGGACATAGCCAGCGGTAGACCTATGTACACTGACTACTAAATTAAAAAGTGGGAAACCAAATCACTTTGACGTTGTTTTGAAGCACGAATACGCTTCGAGTATTTTAATCCCCACGGTTACAACGAATTGCTTCGTCATTTAAAGCTTTAGTCGTTAGTTTCAGAAATTCTGGATATAGTCCTGATAAAGATAAAGGACTTTCTAGCGAAAGTTTTTTTTCCAATTAAAACTATTTATAACCGAAATAAAATGGGATATTTATGAGTGAATCAAGCCCAATAGATTACCAGCATATAAAATGTCTGCAATATTAAGTATATAAGTAATAATATTAAGGCACGGATTCTAATTTTTCATAAAGACGCTGAGAAGCAGGCAAATGTTTAGCTAAATATATGCGTTATAAACACATTGATATTTCTTGAGGAATAAATGCTTCCACAATTCAATTCAAGAAATCGGAAGTCGGTAGATCCGTCACGACGCGTCGTTCACGGAGGACGCGAGCGGGACCACGGTTTAACGTCCCATCTAATGGAAAGAGGGATAAGCTTGGACTGCCTAACGTACAAGACATGTACAAGTATTGCGCATCCACCGAAAATTCCCCAAGCACTCCTGGAAAATCTCTTGCAGCCATTTGGCTATGTTGTTTTAAGCTCGCGAGTGCCAAAAAAAACATTACTGAAGGAACCCCTAAGATGAGTTCAGGGAATTGGGTCGGCTTTTTCCATCACGCCCTTTTTCTATGAGCTTAGATGAATAAAAATACGTCCAAAAAAGCTACATGAACAAGTTCCACTCACGAGGGAGAGAATAAGGACGCTTGCGATGAGATTCAAGTACGATCCTTCGCGAACCCTTATTTTTTATCTTTTTTATTTTATTCGCTTAGCTACGAATTCCTCGTTTTACAACCCGAGGAATTTGCATACTTACTCAGAAAGATAATCGAAAAATGTATTTCATAACTGTAACGTCTGGAATTTTACCATTTTCTCACAAATAGTTGGATTCATTACCCTTGAACTCAATAAGCTTTCAATTAATATAAATGTATGTAGAAAAAAAGCTCCATGAACAATTTCCGCTCACGAGGAAGAGAATGAGGACTTCAATGAGATTCAAGTACGATGGAAGTGGAAAAGGAGTGTGAGGATGTCGAAGTGGAAAGCATGGGAAATGTAAAAAAAGGAAAATGACGTCCGTAAAGAACGGCTGCTCCGCACTTAAGCCCTCTCAAGCGCAGCTCTTTCGCCAGACAAAAAAACCGTCACTCCCCATTAGGCCGGCCCTTATTTTTCAGAATTGCGAAAAGTTATGTTTTCCTGGTCTCAAAATGATCCAAATGGTGTTCATATTCACGTGTTAAAATTTGGTTACTTTAAAATAACGGCAACCCGTGCCCCAAGGGCCCTAAGTACTAAGGACCCTCAATTGAGTTTTTTGGGGCCGAAAAAGCACTATTTCTATGTAAAACGTAAAAGTAAAGCCCTTTAGGGCCGATTTTCTGTTTGTTTTAACCTATCTCTAAGCGTTTAGGAGATATCGCCCGTCGTAATGCAATCTCCCCCCTAGGGCGCCACCCCGCACCGCGGCACCGCTGATGTATGTCCCGCACCACTTACTAGAGACTTCCCCTCAACCCCCTCCCCTCCCTTGGGGCCCTTGGGGCACGGGTTGCCGTTATTTTAAAGTAACCAAATTTTAACACGTGAATATGAACACAATTTGAATCATTTTGAGACCAGGAAAACATAACTTTTCGCAATTCTGAAAAATAAGGGCCGGCCTACTCCCCATGCGTATTAAGAGAACGCATCCAAGGAGACTTCACAGAGGTGGCCCCAACTCCATTCCACACGAAAAAAAAAGTTTAGTTAGAACGATCGAATTCTGATGAAATTTATCAAACTTTTCGGTTCATATGGCACATTGAAAAAATTCAGTAACAACCACCAAACCAGTTTGATAATTTTTGTTTATATCTAATTATATCTTATGTATAATTTTTATCAAACTGGTCTGGTAATTGTTACCAAACTGGCCACAGCAGTTCGATAAAAACTACCAAAATCAAAAGGATAATTAAACCGAAGTAGCGTGCACATATGAAAGATTTCCCACCCAGAAAAACATTGTTCTGATTAATAATCATAAAATTAAGAGTATAACGTAAGTTTCTATAAAAGAAATACAAACAATTGAAGCAAAAATACGCCGACACGAAGCATTGAACGTGGGCCCCCCGCGTGGTATCAACGGACTCGCTACAACTACGCTATATCGGTTACCATAATAGTTTGGTCACACAAACTTTATAATATACTATTATTGCATATAATCAACCTTAGTTTTGAAATGTAAATAAGGTGTGACAGCATTTTCCCCTTTGTAAGCTTAAGAGGAATACTTGATGCACACAATTGCATTACGTAGGTACTCTTTATGAATATCTATTGCAGATGCGCAAGAAAACTTTATTTGCAGGCTTTTTCATCGATGTAGAGATGACTTTAACGTGCTAAGTGATATCTTTAGCATGGATTGGGTCTAGTATAACGACTTTTATCACATGTTATTAAACCTGATCACGAATTATTATACCTTAGGAATACCTCTAATTAAAGATTTAATGTGTCAAAATACACAAACATCTCCTTAGAGATTTAATATCCATGATAATACGCTATTCAATCATTGTCTTTGATGCACCAGCTTACGGATAACACTGCAATTGACGATCCTATTTATTGTATTCAAGGGGACTGCTTAGAGGAGGCCCAATTCAATCTCATAGAAGGCTGATTTCTGTGGCCACATCGATCGCATTTTAATCGACTTTCAAAAATGCCCGCGGCGCGGTGATGAGTGCAATGCGATCCACTTTTTTCCAAAATTTTGCAGTATTATCTTTGCAAATGTTGAAGTTAAAAATGAGTTGAAGAGTTATGAATATGATGATTCACATCATCATCAATGAAAATTTCGGTTTAAATCCTTAGTTATCATTTATTTTTCCATGAAACTCAGATCTATTTGTCTGTTAGCGACGCGAGTGGCGACTTTAGTAACCTATTTAAAGGCGCGGTGGTTGACAACACATTTAGAGGAGAGTTGAGTATCCTTCATTGCAGTATTCGTGATTGCATTATTCGTGGACACATCACTCCCGTTCAGCCGCTTTTTTACACGCTCTTTCTCAGCTTGCTTCGTCTGTTTGACTGTCTCATCGATGGAATCTTGTATTTGATTTTTAACCCACTTCCTATGGTCGCATCGGCTTAACATTTTGCATACTTGCAAACTTATAGAGTAATTAATATCAAATATTCAATAACAATACATTTGAAATTTCGTTCCCTTGAGCTCTTTTTTTTAACTAAATTTCCATATGGATTAAAAGTTTTAATTTTCTCAATAGATGGCGTAGTTATTAATTTTTGGTAGAACTTTCTCCAACAGCTCTGGTTTAATCTATGACATGATTTATCACTAAAAAGTAGGAAACAAAAATAAATGTAAAATATACTTTTTTCCCAAAAACCGTATAAAATGTACTAAGATTTAATAATATTAATTAAAAAATTAAATTAAAAAATAATCTTTTCATCACTTGGAGAATAAAGGTGGGTGCTCTTTAGGTTTGGATATTAATATTGTGTGTGAATCTCTGAATCACCTGTCAGGATCTTCTACATTCATTACATATACGCCTTTTGTATTATAACATTTCCTTTAAGATGAATGGGGAATGGGGACTTTTTCCTTTGCGCATTGGCCTTTTTCTATGAGCTGAAATGGATAAAAATTTACGCCGAAAAAAAGTGAAAGAATAAGGACGCGTGCTATGAAATACAAGTACGATCCTTTACGACCCTTTTTTAATATTTTTTTATTTTATTTGTTTAGCTACGTTTACTCGTATCACAACCTGAGGAATTTGAATATTTGCTTAGAAATGTAATCTAAAAATGTATTTCTAAACGGTAACATCAAGAATTTTGATGTGTGATCAAAAATAGCTGGGTTGATTATACTTTGACTACATACGCTTTCAATGAATATAAGTGCAGTTGTATGACAATATCATTTTTGAATTGATGTATGAGCGCCAGATCTGGATTTCAAAAGATGGCAACCCATGTGATATTTCATAGGAGTGCCAATATTCCATTAAAAATGTACAATTACATTAATGTATTATATAAACGCGAAAATAAATAGATTCAAAAAAAATTAATGAGTAATTTAATTATTCTCTTTTCGCTTGTAAAATAAAATATTAGTAATATGTTAATTAATTTCGCTATATTTTAGGGCATAAAAAGTCCATCCTTGTTCAAATTTGCTTGCATTAGCCCATTGAAAATGTTTATACATTTTCCGGAATAAGTTTTGCTTAACTTCAAGTACGGAAAATTTTTGACATAAGTAAACTTATTTTACTCTGAAAATAAACAAGATGATAAATTAAGATTAATACAAAAATAAGGTATAAAAATTAAAAGAAGAAATAAGTCACCAAAAAAGACAAATATGAGAGTTCGATAGGGAGTGACATGGGACATGAAAAAAAATTACAGCTACAAAGAATAATTTTTTTTTAATTAAAAATTTCCTATACCTGCGCATTGACAGCAAAATATCAGTAGGGTTTGGATGTTAATATTGCGTGTGAATCCCTTATTCACCTATCAGGCTCTTCTACATTAATTACATATAGGTACACCTTTTGTCCACGGATGTTGTACCAGGGATTATTTTTTCAATTTTTTTATATAAAGCGCAATATATTTACTAAAGATTCAGTCTAATAGTAACAATTCAATCCATCAGGATTACTTAACGTAAGTTTTAAGTTTTATACTTGTACCTTTACTGTTAATGGATCTATTTAAAACTTCTAAAAAAGTTTTTATTGTTCCTAGGTACGTCATGTTCATACACCTAGGAACACTACCTATTGTACCCAAGAACACAAGTTAGATTGGTGGGAATAGTAATTAAAAAGGTGAAAAATGGGAATTGATATGTAGTTTTTTTTACTATTTTTGAAAGTACATTAATGTGTTACATAAAGAAAATAAATGTAGCTGAGGTAAAAACTCAATTTTAAATATTACTCCCTTCAAGTAAAAATAAACTTATGTTAAACCCTCCAAAATTAATATCATTCCCTAAAGTCGAATTATGTAATGAATTTCACACAAAAAAGCAAATTTTAGAATATTAGACCATAAATTACGGCTGACAACAAAAATCACAAGCATAGGAACATGTTCCTAGATATATCATGGGCTTTTGTTCCTGGGTACAACAGGTAGCCATTTTTAATGTCGGCTGATATGTCTGGTAAATATTACGCCTAAAATACCAAATGATAGCTAATAATAATCACCATTAACCGTCGATTTCACCTGTGCACTGTTGGAGTGATCGATTTTTGGTGAAAGACCTCGATGTATAACTAAAAATATTTACTTTTCAGCGTTTAAAACTTCAAACTAGCGTCTTCTTTGTAAGAATAACCCAACTGGACTCTAATTCACACATGCTACACTCTAGTGCATAAAAAAATAGTTTACTTTAGAGCCGCCAGGTCGCCGAACTTGCCAGTAGTTTCAAATTTTTCCTAGGTAGGTACACTATGTCCTAGGTAAACCACCCTCCCCTATTGTGGAAAGACAAATTAGGTTAACGAAAATTAGATGGCATTTTTCCACAAGTTTCAACTATACATTAAACTTGCGGTAAATTGACATCCTTATTTCGTTAATTCATCTTAAGGAGTTTCTGTCCCGACTGCGCGAATCAAAATTAAATATAAATAATATAAATATTATACGAAATACTAATCGACTACACGCCAACGAAAGGGTGATTTCCAAAAATTGCTATGATATACCGGTCCAACATTTTTAAAGTCACTTTTTACTATGGTGATTTTTGAAAAAAGAAACAATATGAAAAATTACGTATTTTGGTATCTTAGGCAATTTGAGGAAAAAAAATTTTCTGAAGTGGCTATGAAGCAAACAGTACATGGGTACATAGTTACCTGTCTAACATCCTAAATAATATATAACCTTTTTATATTGGTTAGAATGTCATTATTTCTTATAGGAAATGAAGGATGAGGATAATAAAGCTTTGGTAATAATACATTATGCCTACTAATTACGGATATAAAATTCTTTATCACTCTGAAAGGCTTCTTTCAAAGAATATTTCAAGATTCATAAACCAAGCTTGTTGCCTTCGATTTTTTTTTCTCTCTCACTCAAATCCGTGTGGAAGCTGTCTGTTCACTTCCAGCAGTTATTGACGAATATTAAAATTGAATGACCTACATCTCTACGTGTTGATGCCAATATACTTGCCGCGTGTTAGAAGTGGGGCCTGACGAGTGTGAAGTACACCTCTTTATCTTACACCTACATCTACATAAAACCCCGCAAGCCGCCTAAAAGGCGTGTGGCAGGGGGTGTTAGGACCCCAGCCGTTTACAGCTATTAAAAAAAAAGAAGTGCTCTAACGAGGTTGGGACAAGCGTTTATTAAAGTCCTTTATTGTTCGGGGGAAAAACGAATTCCCATATCTATCCGTTCGGCAAAAAATCCCTCTTAATTTATCGCTTCTGTCGGACCTGGAAATATAGTGTGGCTCTAAGATTATGTTCTCTGTGTCACTCTTAAAGATATCCATTCTAAATTGTTCAAGCAATCTAAGCCTAGCGCGCAGCCTCCGAGTCTCCAACGGCTCCCAGCCTAATTCGCTTAACATCTGGGTAACACTGTCTGCACGCCCGTAGCAGTTTTTGACGAAACGCGCAGCCTTCCTTTGTATCTTATTCAGTTCGCGGATTAAGTCTTTCTGCACTGGATCCCATACACTCGCTGCATATTCAAGGTGCGGTCGGACGAGAGCGAAATAGCACCTTTCTTTTACTTTCTCATCCGAAAATCTTCCCACAATACGCTTGACGAATCCTAATTTCTTCAGGGCTATGCCGCAAATATTCTTTATAAGTGTTCCCCACGTGAGGTTCGAGGTTATCGTAACTCCCAGGTACTTCACTTCGTCCGTTGCCTTTATGTTAATGCCATCCACTGCATAAACATTGTTAGTTTAAACATAGTTAACAAACAACACCTCTTTATAGTACACCTCTTTTGTCCGACGACCATAATACATCTACGCTTACATCATACCCTGCAAGTCCGAGGTATATCGCGAATTAGAAGCCAGAAGAACTCAATGAGAAAGGAAATATTAACCACATTTATGGCCTCAAAACATCAACAATGAGAAGTAATAGACAAGTTACGCTACACGCGGTCTAGATAAATTTTTTCGGGTTTTCTAACGTGTGATATGGTCCATGATAACCACTCAACCAGGGTTGGCAAGTGAAACGAAACGAAAGTTACAATCAGTAAAATTTCAAAAGTTTCATTCCAGGGAGCGGAATGTAGAAACGAAACGAAATGGATTCAAAGCCGAGGAGCTAAACTTAGGGTAGAAACGAAATCGGATTCAAAACTACTACGGGTCGAAACTAAACTAAAACTCTGCACTGAGAAAACAGGTTTGGGTGGTACACCCTAAACCCCTTTGGGGTGTGGAGGTTTGGATGCGCCATCAAGAATGATACGACGTCAGAACTAATTATTTGGATGTGAGAACCAAAGGCAAGTAGCGTCACACCTAACACGTCTAGTCAAGGTAGTTTGGGTGGGATAACCAAAGTTGTAGTTGGTGCACTCTGCTGGGTTAGTTGCGAAATCTAAATCTATTGTTGCGCTCACTGGTGGCGCTCTCAGGAAGCACTATAGCATCCGCCATACTGTGTTCAGCCGTAGGAGCCATCAACACGTTCGGACTTGTGCGCGAAAAGGGCGAACTCTTCTGATTCTGGTGCCACGTCGTCTTCACTGTTCCTGCTTCTCGTGAAAATGGACGAGGGGACGAAGAAATTTTTATTGAAGGCTGGACTTGGAGCCTATATCCAGGTGTTCGCTGGTAAGTTACTTTGAAATTGCGATTTTGTATCAATTCTTATCCAATGGTTGTTCTGATGAGCTACCCAACACTTTGGCTCTCACAACCAACAAAGGGAGTAAGATGGAACATCCAACTCCTCATCACCCATTCCCTTTGGGTGACACAACCAAATGTATGGGCAAGTCCTTTCCTTCGCCTAAGCTTTGGGTGTGACACCCAAACCTACGATTCTCATATCCAGAGTGTTTTTTCAGTGTGGGACGAAACGCATATAATGTTTCGCACTGCAGGGACCATGCGCTTAACCTCCGAACAGTTTAGTTTCGACCCACTCACCGAGTACAAAGTATGGTTGAATGAAGTAGAGGTTCGGCCTACCACCATTTCATGCATATTTTCACTCTTAGCAGGAGAACGGTGATCGCAAACTGACCATTCGATTGTTAAGCTCAATATTTTAACCTCTCTATACGTATGTCTAGCGTAATGGATCGAAACTATTCCCTCTTATGCCACTCAACATCTGGGATCGAAACATATGTATGATCAGCGGTGTTTCGATTAATTACTTTCGTTCCAGGGAGTAAAATTTCGTCCCAGGTCGAAACTTAACTCTTTGGTGATTTCAATTTGGTGCGGGAAAGAAACCAAACCTAGGCCTCGCATATATTCGTTTCCCTCCGGATCGAAACGAAACATTTTCGTTTCGCTTCACTAGTCAACCCTGCACTCGAAACCTCTGCACTTCATATCATGCACTAAAACAAAAACGAGGAAAAATTCATCGAGGAAACTCAGGGAGAAAGCACGACGTCCTTAAACTTCAAGATCAAAGGAGGTACACTAAACACAATGAATATAAAATTAGAGAGGAGTATCGCTAAGAATTGACTGGCTAGCTTCTATTAGCCGAAACGATAATGAAGTTATCACGTAAATTAAACTTCAATGTCGATGTTAAAATTCCCAAATCACCGCACAAACTAAAAGCACAACGCACGCTATCTAAACCACGATTACATAAAAATATTATCAACATGAACTGCAATATTCTTCTTGCAATATGGATTAAAAAGCCCAATATAAAATCTAAAAATCACTCACCACTGATTTTCAAAAGAAGAACGGCGGTTTCTTTTGACTGTTCTCCTGCTGACTGCTCTCCAGCAATTCCATGCATAAAAGAAAATTCCCATGCATAAACACAAAGAATACATTCGCAAGAGATATGTAGAATAAACCAACAGAATTCGAGAATTTGAACATAAGAGTCACGAGTACTGCCGTTCTAGCTCGACGAGAAAATTACACTCGACCATGTACTCAGCCCGCACTAAACACGCCAACTGAACCTGTTTCTACCCCCTCCACAGTGACTGTGACTCAACCCCACCCCGTTTTCCAAACGCCTACTCACTAGGGTTGTTCCACGATGCCTTAATTGAATTGCGCTGTAGTAGGTATTCAGAACTACAGTGTAGAAGCACTTATAAATATTCCGCCATGAATTTCTACTGGTTTCCCACCTCCGCCATTAAAAAATGCATTACAGATGGCTGCTGTTGCGATGTCCATGTGGATAGCGGAACAGCGATCTTCTGGATACTTTCGCCTTCTCCGGCGTTGCAGTATCATTGTCACACGTACAGAACGCTTTATTAACATCAAAGACCACTACTGCTAACAGGGGACAGACAAGCAGACGTAGGGATCGGGTTGGTGTGGTGGCTAGAGTGTTGGCTTCCCGCCCGACGGGCTTGGGTTCAAATCCCGGTGGTGGCAGAGATTTTCAGAGACTGCTCGATCCCTGCTTGAATGTTGTGTGGAGTACATTTCAAGCGCAACACTCCGTCCGTCGGATGGGACGCTAAGCCATGGTCCCCTTGGCGCCTTTCGTTAAGAGCAGGTTAATGCCGACGCCGGGTTTCTCTCCACATTTCCTTATCTACCCTTCCCTCATGGCGCAAATGACCTGAGCTGTCGGTCGCCTCCTCCAAATACTATACCATACCACAAGCAGACGTCCTCTTTTATGTATATCAAATGTTACTGCATAGAAGATACAGTATCACCTAAATTCCCGGTAGAATTCATCCTCCACCCAAAAACGATACGATACGAATTCAATAGGAAATACGATAGGAATTTTGATGATTCTAGACTATATTTAAAAAGAAACAATTCATGCGGCCAAATACCGTTCCGACGAAGGAATTTCAATTTGAAAGTGAGTAGTTAATATTTGTCCTGCAGGCGTCCATTTCCCACCCGATTGTAACTACCAGAAAAGGGGGTTTGACATGGAATAAATAACGTAACAATTTTACTACAAGCAACCTCCGGTACTGATTCACACATAAAAATTTTTATTCAAAACCGTTAAAAACGATTGCTTTCATTAGTGGGAAAGGTCCTTTTAAGATTTATTATATTTATCTCAGTACTGCCTTATTACTGGGAGTCTTCGTTTAAGCGCAGAGCAAAATTCCAGCCAAATGCATTCAGTAAATTCGAAAATATTCTATTCTCTGTCTCATTATCATGAGAGAAATTTAAATTATAAAAGATTCCAGATATCACTAAACATCAATTTTTCCCACAACTATATTATAACCAACTATACTATACTATACTATAACCAACTATATTTCGATACTTGTTGAGAAGAATTAACTGCTATGGTAGAGCTAATAATTCTGAATGAGTGGATAACATCACAGACTCTCATCTAATGAACTAAATTGATAATAATAGCCCCTAAGATCCTTCACTTCCCAGATTTATCCTCCTCTCCAAGCTCCAAAAATGAAAATGGGAACCTCGATGCCGGAAAAGCCCATCACTTCTGATAAATTAAGATTATTTTCCCCTTTATAAGCGGATTTTATGAGAAAGGAAATAAACATGCTCATATCGCTCATTCTCGACAGAGTTGTTTTTTTCGATAAAAATATATTTTCACGTCATTTCCATTTTTAAGGCCTAAAATGGAATTTTTCCAGGATGAAAATCTAAAATAAACATAATTGACGTAAATAAATACCCCAAGAGCGATAAATACGATGAGAACTATAAGCGGAGTCATTCCAAAATTTGCGAGCCAAATCAGAGTTGTGAAAGCAAACTGCTGGAATTAAATGGGAGGAATATTTAATCATTTACCCAAAAAAAAACATTATCACATTAAAGCCCGCTCAACTCTGATTTTTAGAGCATTTAGCTCTTTTTTTCAAGACATATTTTTGAACTCATAATTTATCCTCAGGTAATAACTGAAGCTTCTAGACTCTTATTGAATGCATGCCTTTGTATAAATCGCAACCGTACAAGTGGAGCGGCATATTAAACATTACTGCCAGGGATCCAAACGAAAGTCAAAACCAGTAAAATTTCAATAGCTTCGTTTCCGGCAGCGAAATGTAGAAAAGAAACGAAAAGTATTGAAACCCAGAGGGCTAAACTTAAGGTCGGAACGAAATCGAAATGAAAACTACTTCTGGTCGAAACTAAACTAAAACTCTGGGACGAAACGAAACGTAGATAATGTTTCGCACCGGAAGGACCACGTGCTTCACCTTCGACAGATTTATGCCCCGTTTACACCACGATCGTCGCGACGTTGATCGCAACCACTGCACGTTTACACCATAGATCTTTTATACAGAAGATCTTTTATATAGAAGAACCTATATAAAAGATCTATGGTTTACACGTCTAAAAGTTACCATCGTAACTCAGTGCTGCCCTCGTTGTGGAATTGTGTCAGATAACAACTGACGACGACACTGCGTGAGAAAATTGAAATCCTGGAAATTAAGAAGCAAAAGAATATTAATGTTTTCATGTGCTAAAACTGAAGCTAGACCGAACTGTCGGTAAAACGTTAAAGAATGTAGGTTTCTTTATGGGAATCTGTCCAAAGTTTAGCAATATTCATGCGGTTATGACAGTAGATATGTCTCCTTGCTACGTTCCAAATTGTAATATTTTGCTAACTGGTCACTTTATTATAATATCGACTCAATCCGGATTTGTGTCCAAAATAATTTTTTCAAATTAAATAATTACGATTTATTAATCTCTTTGTCTGATTACAACACTTCATATATTCTTTCCCCAGTTAATTTGAAAATTCTTGCACGACCAAGGATCCTCCAACAAAGGCATGTTCCTCTACAAAATTATCAATTAATATTTAGATTGTTCCTATCTCCTTTATTAGTAACTTTTAATGGATCCCGTGATAGCTATATAAATCCTCACCTGCTTGTTTTTAATTACCATAGAGCAAATTATGTCTTCAACTCCCAGCTATGATGAGATAAAACTAAAACTAGTAATAACAGTCCGTGAAGTCTTTAAGAAACTAGATTCTTCGAGAGAATATGTCAAAACATTCAAGAATATTCACGCATTAAAGACAGTATATATTGCTGTTATAATTTAACTAGAAAAGGCTTAGATTTCGGCTTGATTCGGCACAAGTATTGATATCTCCACGTCCTCATCTAAATGTTATGGTTATTTCTGGCGAATTTTATAGTGAAATCCTCTATACAATGATTTAATTGGTTAACATTTTGTGCATGCTTGTTATTTTCCATCATCTGTGAAGTATAATGTAAGGATACATGGGTATGGGTTAACCTGTAAATAAAGACATGCATAAAACTGGTATAGTATAGAATATCCGATATCATTTGGTAAATAGAACATCCGAAAAAACTTTCCCATCACGTCCTTCCATTACCTGCTCAATAATGTCTTCATTCGTTGCCATATATCTTTGATATATTAGAGTTATTTATGAAATATCAATTACTGTATCAAGATTGCAACGGCGCGAAAGAATCGTATATGCATCGATCTTCATTTCGATGTCTTTTTTCTTGGCACACTAGCGCTAACCATCGTAAGTTCGGCAGTGTTAGGTACTAAGGCCTACGATGGTAACTCTGCGCGTCTACACGACGTTTTGAGGTTACGATCGTAAGGATCAACGTCGCGACAATCGTTGTGTAAACGGGGCATTACTTTCTACCCACACACCGAGTACGAAAAATTGTTGAATGAAGTAAAGGTTCGGCCTACCGCCATTAGATGCATGGGACAATCATATTTTCACCACTAAACGGAGAACGGTGAACGCAAACTGGCCAATCGATTTTAAGCTCAAATTTTTTAATCTCTATACACGGATTCCAAACGTAATGGGTCGAAACTATTCCCTCTTATCCCCCTCCACTCAACTTCTGGGATAGAAACATAAGTATGAGCAGCGGAGTTTCGATTGATTTAGTCTCATTCCCGGGAGTAAAGTGTCGTCCCAGGTCGAAAGATAAAACAAAATGCGTAAAACACACTGCTCTTTGAACACGTAATCTTTCTTTTCAATAAATCACCAAAGCATTTATTGGTTAATTCTTGGGCATCTGATTGTAAGCACAAATGAGGTGTGAAAGGTTAGCTTGGAGAAATAATTCTGGCAAATTATGGATCATAAAATAATGGCTGAAGTTTGTCACGATGAGTTAGGTATTCATAGGTAGATTTTTGGGAGCCAACAAGTCTTTTAATCATCGAAACTCTGTAAGCTCAACATTGATACAGCACAGCACTCAGGTATCTTCAGATGCCGAAACGCGATTTGGCACGCAACCATTCTGTGAAATTAAAATCGCAATCAATTAAAAATTTCGACTCTAAATTTTTCCTATGCATAAATATTTCAAGGCCTACACTTTGAACATTAGGAAGATGAATATCATTCTTTAGAAGTAGATAATTCGTCTGTGAATCTTTCATAAATTGTGTATTAATTGCATTTGACACTCGGCATACATTAAAAGATAGCACGTAGTTCATCTTACTTACCAGTAGCATCATATTTCGGGGCATTCGACAATCCTGACAAACCTTTTGATGTCAAATTGTGTACAGGTTATGAAGACAATATTCAGTTGTGACAGGATCACATTTAATGACCTCGTGTATGTCTAATTAGACCAAAAATTCCGGCCGTAAATGGCCCAACACCTGGCCCAACTCCGGTCAAGGTAAATGATATTTCCTCTGTGGAATATTTGGGAATCCTCCATTAAAACCTGCGAAGGACTTAGGAAGGAAGTTACCGGACTTTTTCCCAAATAATCATGTAATTTCTTTAAAATGATATATAAACGTCCAAAATAAAATAACATAACTGATACCAAAAATGTTAAAATTGGCTGTATAACTTTGGTTGTTAGAAGTGATTACATTTATCCAACTCAAAATAATTCTCTAGATCATGAGCGAGTGAAATATCCTTACATCTTTTTACCAATGTTGATATTTCAACGATCTCTAAAGGCACGTCGAATAAAGTAAACTTACAATGAGAATTCAAGCAAATAGTACTTTCTACTTTTCAATGTTTAAAGGCTAAAAATAAAGCAATGATTTCGAACTGCTTCTTATAAATTATATTAAACTTAAATAAAATTTCTGTGTCATCTGATTAACCCATTAATGCCCAGAAGATTTTTTTCAAAAACTTTTACTTTTTTTGCTTAAATTATGATTAGGCATCATACCTGATGCGGGAAAAAATATTTTTAAAATCTCTAACATTTGCATAGTACTTAATCCTACACGTATCTTAAGATACATCTGGGCACTTAAGGGGTCAAAAATGCACATTATCATTTAATTGTATTAATGCACATTTTTGCTATATAATTCATTACCCATGCCTTCATCAGTAGCTTTTAATACTTGAATTTGAATTATTATGCATCAAATAATATAATTTTGAGTATTATTATAGTATTATAACGTGAACAATTTACATTTGCATTTTGAAATTTTACAGCACTGTGTTACTGTATCCGAGTTTTTTATACCGTAACCATCCCTGTACAACTGATACATCCAAGTCTCATCTGAAATATTTGAACCACCATTTTTATTCTTGATTGTTGTCCGGTAATTTGCCAGGAATTGATCACACATGTCCACTCCACCCATGTGAGAATTGTAGTCCGCGATCGCCACTGGCATTTCGGAAACAGAATAACAAACAGGAGTTTTCATTTTTTTATGTATGCTAATAGTAATCAATTCTGATATGAATAAGTTGTCAGCAAATATATTTGTACCTGGTGGTAATTTTCACTCATCCACTAGTCCTAAAAGTACATCTCCTTGACCAAGATCTGTTCTATAAAGGTTGGCTACAGCATGATAAAGGTAGACTTGATTCGAAAATACACCATAATTTTAACCATAACCTTACTCATTTCCCTCTAATACATTGCTTGCAGCCATATCTACCATAGTAGAGGTTGATTGATTCATCCACCAAACACTATTCTCCAGCGCTTACAATTTTGAAAGTCTAGTTCAAAACCTCAAACTAAGGTTGAACTTTATATAGCCTATCCTTGCCATCATTCTTCCCATTATAATAATTATCTGCCAGATGCAGAAACCTTAACATTTCTTCAAACCTGTTCCTACGCATTGACTGAGAAAGTATTTCGATGAGTGCAGTCTGGAGATGACCTCCGATAAAGCCATCAACTAAGTAGACCTGAGAGAAGCAATATTCCAAACACTTCATAAATCACTTCGATTTGTACGTACGAAGAATGTACTAACATTTTTAACAATTGTTCATAAAATTTGTCTTTAATTTTTTCTGCTGACAGCGTTGATGGTAGAGCTATTTCAGATTTGTTTCACCTCTGCTCCATCACTAAGGTACGTCTTCTCTTCTCAGCGGCAAATGGGAACCCCTATGCTGTTTTCTTGACTTATATAGCAAGAGGTGTGCAACAAAAGTAACAAAAAAGTATTTACAGAAGAGACGGTTGAAAAGTCTTTAAAGCGCAGATTCCTCCTTATGTCAGGTATGTCTTTCGGAGACTCGAACTTGAATGCAAAGTACAGAGTTTTTGGTGATGGAGCGTAGTACAAAGTTTCTTTATCAATGTTCACCAAAGTTGCTTATTTCGTACAATGATTTCCGGCTAGCAAATTGGATATTATTGCCAGGGGAAAGTTGAACGAGAAACAAAGTAATCATTCCATTCCACCGTCGGCGATACAGAATACAAATAATGCCATGACAGTGGCATATACATATGGGGGGCGAAGGGGGAGCGCGCCCCCCTCTTACGTGGCTGCCCGCATTGCCTAACATGGCAGAACTACAATTGTAACTCTTTCATATCATAAGATGGCATTGCCTTGAATATATAATAATTATATAATATATATAATAATAATGCCTTGTTTATAATCATTTTAAATAAAACTTTCCTTTTTTTTTAATTTTAAATAAAACTTTCCACGTGACTTGATTATTTTTCATTACGATACAAGTAAAGATCGCTCAAGATATCTTTTGTGCCCCCCTTGAATTCTTTTCTGTATCCGCTACTGTGCTAGGGTAGGCAACTTGATATTGCGAGTATTTGCATTTCCAGAAATCCAATATTGACTCATTTTCTGCTTCCAATAAAGGTACTTTATCACAATTCAAATGAGGATGCATAACAATTCTGAGAAAATTCCTGTTTTGCTGTATTTACCTAATTGTTCAATATTATACTTCATGAAATGGCAGGAACAAATAAAACTGCCTTCGATCTATCACATAATTAGGTTTATAAAATTATTACTTATTCATCTAATCAATAAATAGAATGAAACATACATATAAGTCAAAACTTGAATTTTTAGTGCCACAAGTGCCCAGACGTATCTTTAGATACGTCAAAACTTTACTGGTTAGTTTTGTGATGAGCTTGAAAGAAAAATGAATCTCTTTAGAAAGATAATATTCCTTATACATTTAAAATAAAACAGGTAAAAACTGGATTCAGATAACTCAATGGTTTATGTGAAAATTTAATTTTTGAGATTTGTTTTCGAGATTTGTTATATGAACATGTTATATGTAACAAGTTACTTGTAACATTTGTTTTACATAAAATTTGTTTTACAACAAGAGTAAGCGGAACCAAAAATGCACAAATAACATGTTACAGATTGAGTCGCAACGGCAACTTCGGACGATGACATTGTGCTTGCTGCTGCTGCGTTTATTGTTCTGTGCTCGGGGTAAAAGCGCTCTAAAAGGCGGTATTAGGTGCGGCCAAGTTTAGTAATCCGGAAAAAATACTGCGCGAGTGACCTATTGAATGATCGTAAGCGGGACGACCGAGATTTGTTATCCGGAGAACTAAGAACGGACGGTCATCTTAAGAACTTTCTTCGAATGACCTGCCAGGATTTTGAACTATTAATATCTGTCATAGGCGAAAGGATAGATAAAGGGGCGGATCCAGGATTTCTTTCTGGGGGGGGGCACAAGCAAGGCCGCGTCCAAGATTTTGTTCTGGAGGGGGAAAAAGGATACCCCGGAAAAAAGAACGAATGCAATGATAATGGGACCGTATTAAAAATCTTGCATATATTTAAAGGGCCTGGGAGGGCACGTGCCCCCGTGCCCCCCCCCCCCCCTAGATCCGTCTATGGATAGGTAAAGACGATACCACCTTCCTGTAACATGTTACACATTTTCCCACTTCGTGCGGGAAACCAAAAACTTGTCATATAACAAGAATTTTTGTTTTGTAATACAATGTTACATGTTACACGGATTTGTAACTTTTTCGTAAAACATGTTATATGTAACTTGTTTGTGTAACATGTGACTTAGTGTAAACGTACCTTTTGGTTTCCCGCACGAAGTGGGAAAATGTACAACATGTTACAGAAAAGAGGTGAGGCTAATGTTGGAGATAGCCAGTTGGCGGGTGGGCTGCGACTGAATCTGTAACATTTTATTTGTGCATTATTTGCTCCGCTGGACTCTTTTTATAAAACAAATGTTATATAAAAAAATTACAAGTAAATTGTTACATATAACATGTTTATATGTTTACATGTTTATAATGTTACACTGTATAAACGCACCTTTACACGTGACACGTAAGCCGCATTGATCAAATAAGTGGGATTGGGTTGGTGTAGTGGATAGAGTATTGACTTCCCAACCCGTGGGCTTCAGTTCAAATCCCGGCGGTGGAAGAGAATTTTCAGAGACTGCCTGATCCCTGCTTGAGAATAGGGTAGTTTCCTTCATCAAAGAAAACGAAAGGCATTGATTGCGATTCGTTACCCACCATTAATGTATTCATAAAATAGAAATCATTTGGTTTTAGAAATCCCGGTTTGGACGAGTGTTAAAGGTCAATTTTTAACTCATTTGAAAAATTCCAGATTGGCGCCCATGCGATGCCACTCCACGTGACGTCACAGGGACCTAGTTTCTATACGAGTACGAGTAGATAGGAGTTTTACATTGTCTGAGATTACCAATGCATACATGAGGCACAGAGCTCAGGGAAAAATCTCTTAATAATCACCCATTAAAAATGCCTATGGTCGGAAAGTTTACTCCGTTTGATAAGGTATTAATAATCCTTATTTAAGCCAAGCGCTACCTGCTAGCAGGGTACTCTGCTACCTGCTAGCAGCCTGCATCGCAGCGGAGCACATATCCTCTCCCCAAGGTCACCTCACTTTGCGGAAGTGGGCAACCAGAATGACGTCACACGGGCTTTTCCCAGCATTCATACTTAGCCGTCGCGTTTTCGTGCGGTTGAAATTTTCACTATTCATTTAAACGCGAAAAATAGATTACGTCCTTTAAAATTCTAAAAGCGTGTAATGCATACTCCAGGAGTTATAATCTTTCGATTTAGGCAATTAAAACATAATAGGAATATTGTGTGGAGGGTACTTCAAGTGCAGCACTCCGTCCGTTGGATGGGACGTTAAGCCGTGCTCCCCTTGGCGCCTGTAGCTAAGAGCAGGCTAATACCGACACCAGTTCTCCCTCCACCGTTCCTGCCATACCCTTCCCTCATGGCGTAAATAACCTAAGCTGTCGATCGCCCCCTCCAAATACCATGACCAAATTAGAAAATAACCCGAGCATTCTTTACGGTAATAATGGGAGGTCACCTCGCGAAGTCAAAGTTAAACCACATTATGGAACGAAATGACTTTTTACTACCACAAAATATGTGTACGGGGCAAAATTTTCCCTCCGTAAATCTATCATTAGTCCGGACAACTAACCTATTTTCATTTAATTACATAAATCATTTGCATTGTCGAGTTACATTCTAAGTCAACTGCATCTCATTCTGTCTTTATTATGTTCCTAATCACTTCGTCTTTTTTTAGAAACGGCCCTTGTATTCGGTAGCTGTTGTTAACATTGTATCAAAGCGTAAAAGAGCCACAGAGGACCATCGCTGCACGGGGCAAGGGTTCACGGGACCATAAATACATATTCCCTTCTGACGTCACGGACAAGTAGGCTTGGAAGGAGAGAAACGGAGTACGAAGATAGTGCAGTCTTATGCACCTTTTTTTCATAAATCAACAATTTTAGTCTTATAAATAGCCGCATTTCTCCTGCATTTACTGCATGTCTCTGCTGTCACGACTTTCTCGATGCAATCCCACAGTCCACGACAATATGCATAAACAGATATATCGGTTACAAATTTTACAAGCCCATATACACATTTATTGCGCTAACAGAAAGCCTAACGTTATTAGTGGAATAATATCAATGAAATTAAAAACGGAACTAAATATAATATTAACTCTCCATCTTTATGATTTCAGTTGACTTAACTTTTAGTTATAATTTGTGCAAAAAAACATATGAGGCATCTACAGTATTTAATTCTTAACAAATACTATCACAGAGCACTGACGCAAAATAAACCTGTACTTACTTGAAAGTTATGCGTGGAAACTACTCATATGCAATGTAAAACGACTTGTGGCCATAGTAATGGTGAAATTATTGCAATAGCTCCTGTCATGAAGAATTATCATGAAGTGACGCCTGCTACGATGACTTATAAATAATGAAATCGTACCTACAGATTTCAGGAACGGCATATGATCTTCCATATAGTTCTTTCTATTTCCGCCTGTTAATGTATTCTTTCCCGTAAAAATGATTTTTCTTTTAAAAATTAATGTTGAAAAAACATAAATTACCGGCATAAATTCTATTTCAATTTTTGCACAGGAAATTTTTAAAATTTTGACAAATATCATTTATAATTTTTATATGCGCATCATATCATTCGTAAGAGCATATTGAATTTCCTTCGCTGCATTGGATACATTTCATCATGCTAAAACACGCCTCGTAAATAGAAATTTAATATAATGGCATTAATTCAATCGCGGCGAACAACTCCACCTTAAAGTCATTCGCTACAACGCATCTCTCTCCGTGCCCACATGAGCAGCGATTGCACGGCACGGAGGCGTGACCTAGAAAGTTGAAATTCAAGGGCTTGAACCCCATTTCCTCCTTCAAAGTTCAAGTTCGAGCCATTCTCGACGAAGTGGTATCTTTCTTTCGAACGGCATTGTGCACTGACCCAGAAAATACTACGACTATGACGTTAACCTAAAAAAAATTAGATTGACTCCAAACCCCTCTGCGACCTACTTTCAAAAAATTGAAAGACTACCGAAATAAGAATGAAAAAAATAGTTTCCCACAGACTTTTTTTATAAATAGTTCCATCCTTAAAAAAC
Organism: Ischnura elegans; assembly: GCF_921293095.1. Lineage (NCBI taxonomy): Eukaryota > Metazoa > Arthropoda > Insecta > Odonata > Coenagrionidae > Ischnura > Ischnura elegans. The sequence goes on along the minus strand of NC_060255.1, from coordinate 91,133,001 downwards.
TTTCAAAGTTTCCTTCATCGGTGACTAAAAATAAAGTAGGGAAGAATACATCAGTCAGTAAAGAAACCTAAGCTCTTTCCCCAGAATTTTTTTCTTCTTTACTTCTTCCAAACGTTTCCATGATCGGCAACCAGACACTTCCCGACACACGGCACAGCTGTGGTAACTAGGGTGGAATGTGATTGCATATCTTTTAAGTCTAGGAAGGTATTGCTATTTCTTAAAATGAAATTTTATTCTCTCTTTGTAAATAGCATAAAAATCTTGCACTTACCACAAGCTGCTGTGAGCGAAGGGAATGGAAAAATGTAAATGACTGGGGACTTTAATGGACGCAGAATACATTCAATACCCCTATTCCGATAAATTATGAATTCCTATAAAATATAAAGGAAATTGGGACGTGCAAACATAAAAACTAATCCTTGATCGATGGCTGCAAATTTACAGTCCTTATTACTTTGAATCACGTTTAATGTAATAACTTGAATTTTCAGAAATTTTTGTGACCTTAGCTAACATAAACCACATTTCATTTCAGTAACAAACATAACCATATTTCTCTGATGAATTCATCGCAATCCTAATAAAAATCAAAAATGCCACCGACGTATTACCATAGCCAAAATGCATTCAACCCTATACGGTGACGATTAATATTTTTTTATTATATAACCCCGAAATTAGAGCACTATAGCCTTCATATCGGCCATAATAATAAAAAATGTAAAATCATAAATAAGCCAAAATAGGGGTAGCCAACCAAACAGGGCTCGAACCCACGACCATCGTTTTGGCAGTCGAGGATTTCCTACAAGCTACACCTCAGAATATTAAAAATAAAATTAAAATTTCATATCTCATTGATTGAGTAATTGGGAACGCCCTACCAACCCTTACATTTTAACTGTTTCACATAAATGAAAAATTCCGGGTGATATCTTCACATCTTTACAATTCCAGGCCGGTGACTCGAAAATCTACCCTTTAAACGCCGAACTAACTTACCAACTGATTGTTATTATTTTTCTGCATACTCTATTTATTTAACAACTAATTAAGAGATTTTATGAAAGAAAACCCGAACAAAAAAACTTTAAATGCGTTTTCAAACATGTTCCCAAATCGGAACACGCCACAAAATTTTGCCATTGCTTGAGAAATAAATTACTTTTGACCAAAAAACTAAGTTTAACAAGGTAATCTTTTGCATGAATCAGCATTTATTACTGGATAGCGAGTGCAGGGGAAAATATCGAATAAACCGCATGCTCACAACAGAGGTGATGAAAGTAGCCAATTTTGAAAAGCAGTTATTAATTATCAATGTGTACACAAGTCATGCGATTCGCTTTAAAAAAATACTTCCATACTTGATTTAAATAAGAAAGCTATGAAATTAATCACAGATACGAAGTACAATTTTCATGAATTTTTATTAATATGTTCCCACATGGGAATATTGGACTGTAAACTTTTAAATGTATAAAAGAACTGAATGAGAAGAAGCTTGCGACTGGAAGCATCGAAAGGATATTAGGTAAAAGTAAATATATAATTACATTCAAAATACAATTTTTTAAACCAGTAGTTAAAAAACCGTCCTTAAATGTATTTTACTCGCCGGCTAACTCAATTTGCTTTAAAGTATGATAATATTTGCCGATCTTTCCAGTGAATTAGAGGTATATCCCCAAAATGTTTACCACGCCATGACAGATTAGTGTATTTAAAACAATTGAAGCGTTGACTTGGGAAAGGTGATAAGTCAGAAAAAATCGAAATTTACTTTTTTAAAGGAGAAGGTAGTAAATGCGCATGCCAAAGGTATGGATAACGTAGAAAGTCAATTGGTACCATACATCAGTTTTTACGAATGACGAAGTTTGTACACTAATATAAGCTTCACAATGCTGGAAAACCTCTTTCTATCGTCTCCTGTAAAATTTACATTTAGTCACATACTATCCTCCTATCCTACCCAAGCCAACGCTTCAATTGTGGAAGATGAAGTGAAATGGAAAATCAGGAAGGGAAGGCCTAAAACTAGTGACTATTGGACAAATTATTAATAATAATAAGATGCCTTTATTCGGCCGAGGTTGAGACTAAGAAGTCCCCTCTTCCACCTAACCCCTTGATGAGGATGATAATTAAATTATTGAGGATATTAAAGGGAAGACATACGTTAATATGAAAATATGATGAGGATGATGAACGTAAATTTTATTGCAATAAATTCGTTATTTTATACTGGCTCTGTGAAAAAAGGAAGTTTCAGCATAAAACCGACTGATTGATGGCAATTTAAAAAATATTCAAACCCCAACTACAAATACACATCCAAATATCGACATACATATCGACAACATATACATAAAAATATCAAATTTCGAAAATAAAAGGGATCGAGATTGAATAAAATATAGAGAGGGCTTTCAATAATCAGCCCTGCTTAATGACTTGAGTTGATGCTGACACGCCATTGCATATTGGTCATCATTCAAAATAGAGCAATATCGATTTGCTCGAAGTGCTCATTGATGAGATCTAGATATAAGAACCTGAGAGAAATTTTTCTCTAATCCAACGTTAACTGTTTCAACTAGGGAAAGGTTTTCATTGACTCGCTTTTCCATTTCATTATGACATAAATGAATAATACATAGGCTAACAAAAGTGGTTAAAACCCTTCCATGGCAGTCTAATCTCTTCCTAATACTTAAGCTTAATACTTATCGTTAATTGCTGGGCTTTTGGGCTTGCTTAAAAAGCATTTTAATAAATTGAAGTGTTTCGGTGGGTAAGTGGTGCTATTTCTTGAAACTCATTTGAGTGCAGAGGGTCACAAACGGTTTAATAATGGATGGCACTAATTTGGGTACGGAAGCGAGTAGGAGCTTGCCATATGATGCATCTGTAAAAACGTACCCCCTTGAATTTAACGATATATTACGGATTTATGTCATAATTTTAAAAACACCAATCTCACAAAAGTATGCCATAACCTGTACGTGGTGGTAATTATAAGTGCTATCAAAAATGACTGGACTCAGTTTTCGTGAATGGCTCTTTAACATTTGCGACAGTTAAGTGCGCCAATTCGAATTTTCAAAATTAAATTTCACAGTTACGGTTTTTGCCAAAAAATATGTGCGAATGCATAAAGCGGGTTACGGATTGATAACACTCAGAAATTATTATTTTAGAAACAATAAGTGAATTGTAACATATTAGTTCAGGACTAACTGTGCGAAACCTTTCCATTATGGAAAATGAAATAATAAGCTTAGTTAGGTTCACAACTATATTTGAAAAAGAACGACTCGGGTTTCATTGTCATAGTTACAATATTGCTACTGAATACTTACATTTTTAAAAGCACAATTTATCATTTAAAACATCAACTATATTAATCTTAATCTGTAACTAAGCCACTCATTTTGTTGCTCCCCACCTCTGTCCATAACGGGTATGGCTCAGTTGAGTAAAAGGATATATAATTAAGCGGTCGGAGGCTCTATATTGCCGACGCGTCGCTTTCAGGAAATTTAATGTCAGGGTACGGTCAAGAATCCTTTTATTTCTCAGACGGTCCGCCGAGTCACTTCGGTTCAAATGACGCTTCCAGTCCGCCAGGTTTATCGTCCCCATAAAATCCAAGCCCGACGCTGGACCGTCCATTCGCTTAAGTTCTCATATGAAGTCTCGGATTCTCTCTTCGGAAGCCTCGCACATAAAATCAAGAAGGTTTCCTTCTCATTGGGATATGTCCTTTCACTTTCTTCTTCCTCATACGTAGGGGCTTCCCATTGGAGTGAACAGCTAAGCTCCATTTAAGTGAGCTAACACACATTATTTGTTTTTTCAATACTGCACTGATTAAATATATAGACCCTAATGCTATTAATCGGACGTTGACCCTGTAAAACCCAGCATTTATAAGGTAGTTTCCATCATCAAAGAAAACGAAAGGCATTGATTGCGATTCGTTACCCACCATTAGTGTATTCATAATATAAAAATTATTTGATTTTAGAAATACCAGTTTAGACGAATGGCAATGGTCAATTTTAATCGCATTTGAAAAAGGCTAGATTGGCGCCCATGCGACGCCACTCCACGTGACGTCACAGGGACCTGGATTCTATACGAGTAGATAGGAGTTTTACATCGTCTGAGATTACCAATACATGCATGAGGCACAGAGCTCTTAGTAATCACCTGTTAAAACTACCTATGGTCGGAGAGTTTCCTTCGTTTGATAAGGTATTAACAATCCTTAGTTAAGCCAAGAGCTAACTGCTAGCAGGGTACTCTGCTACCTAATAGCAGCCTGCATCACAGCGGCGCACATATCCTAGCCCCAAGGTCACCTCACGTGGGGGCAGCGGGAACCAGAAATACGTCACACGGGCTTTTTCCAGCATTCATAATTAGCCGTCGCGTTTTCGCGCGGTTGAAATTTTTCACCTTTCATTTAAACGCGAAAAATAGATTACCTACGTCATTTAAAAATCCAAAAGCGTGAAATGCGTACTCCAGGAGTAATAATGTTTTGATTTTGGCAGTAAAAAAATAATAGGAAACCGCCCTATTCTGGGAAAGTCAAATTTAATGATTTTTCATTTGAAAAATATGAACATTATATCAATAGCAGCTCTATATTTCACCATTCCATTTTGCAACATAAAATGACCAGTAGTTCATCTCTATCTCCGTTACAGTGGATTGCACAGTGCACACATTTTTAAATGACGTTTCTTTCTGTTGCTCAGAAGCAACACAGGGTTAAAAAGAGTTAACATATGCTGGAAAATGTAATATTAGCATCCCGCAAAAGGCGTTTCAATAAATGCCGCAGTATGCGGTGAATCTTAGCATAAAATACCCGAAAATATGTATGCAATAACAAAAGGTCATCATAGATGTCCATTTTCATCGCTTTTATGGAACAGCTAGTTCTTAAGGCTAATCCAGGTACTTCTAACCTAAATATGACGCAAAGGCTTCGAAAATAATTGTGATAATAAATTTGAAAAACACACGTCTACGAAATTTTTTATAATTTTATATAATTATAAGAAAAGATAATGTTATACAAATTTATTCCCATTTAGTTCACCGGAAATTTGCGTATTTTACCTTTCGTGGAAAAATATAAAGAAAAATTAGAATACGTATATCCCTATGTTATTGATAAACGAATTTGGGAATTGAAAATAGATTTTAACGATTAATTTAGCAAAAAGCCACGAACATCCACTCATAAACAAAAGAAGTAAGCAGCTAATGCAGTTCCAAATCCTCATCAGGGCGAAAAGCTAATTTCCATTTAATTGAGGCAAATTACAGACATATTTTCAATACTATGCTCACTTAATGCGTACAGCCTTGTAAAAACCCTTAATTATAAGTTAAGCAAGACGAATAAATTAAAAATTTAGTAGAGGAAATTACAATATATTCGAAGGAAGTGGTGAGATAATTTGTAATATACTGGTAGCTGATAATATGAACAAATAAAAATATTTTCGGAAATTTTCACTTACCTTAATTTTACCAGGTTAACTAGTATTTGCGTATTCATCACGGTCTCAGTACGCAGAGTCATTGAAACCAGTTTCACTAATAGTTGAAAATCTAGGATAATAGGAGATCGATAATAGGAGAATTTTACTATTTCACATAATTATCAGAAAAAAACTGTGCAGACCAATTCGCTCTAACTATGCTTTAAATTGAACTGAAAATTGAGTCTTTTGGCCAAAAGCTGACATACAGTACGGAAACATGGGCCGTTTTCCAATCCACGTAGTATGCACTCATTCCCTCGTTCCCTTTCTCCCTTGCACCCTGCTCCCTTACACAAGGTCGTTAAAAGCCTTTTACCGACCTTGCCTTACATATGCTCTACTGGCGCCATAAGGTGTGAACGGAAATAATTCGAACTATTGGCAGTAACGAAACGTGAAGCGCAGGGTCGGGTTAGGACATCTTGTGGTTGATTTAAGAATTAATTTCACCCTGCTACTCGGTTTGTTTACGTTTGTAATTTATACTGCTTGGTATTTTGACTTTTCTGGCATCGATTGGACGCTCTCTTTTCACATAGTAAACAAAAAATTACTTACAACTCCAGTTCAAGATTTCTGAGGTTTTCCATTGCCGCCATTTTTACGTCCACTTCCTACGAGGGGAAGGTAGTGAGGGAGCATCAGCGCTCCCTTGCTCACTTACCCTTCGTTCCCTTGCGCCCTCGCCGATTGGATCCACCCTTGCTGTCGTCATATCCGTAAGTTGACGATCGAAAAGTGCACGGAGGGTGAATAATTGCGAATTGGAAAACGGCCCATGGTAAAGCGTTTGGGGGATGAACTTGGGGTTCCGGGTTCAAACCCCGTATGAAACCTGCAGAGACCCCTAAAAAATCCAGGATGTGCTGCCTACCACAGGCAAAGTAAATGGCAGACCTATCCCACATGCGTGACCTTCACATGCTTACTTATCCCCGGGGTGAGCTCTACCTTCGCCCGTCTAAATCGCAGGATTGAAGCACAGAGCAAAATGAGTGAAGTGTAATACATACTTACACGCCAACCCTATAGTTGACCGATGTTAGGGCTAAATAAAATAATCGGAATAATGTTTGCGATAAAGTTTTAACAAAAAAAAGACAAATTTACAAGGAAAGCAAATACATGCAATACATACGCTAAAATATATATATTAAAGAGGATGTCTGTTTGTCTGTCCCCTATGCATTTTCATACGGCTGCGCGGATTACAACCAAATTTGCATCTAATTCTCCCAAGGGACATCTCAGGGTTAAGCTAAGGCACGTCTGATGCTCCCAAAGTCCGAAGTAGATTTGATTGTTTGTACTTTTGACTGTGTCTGACGCGCCGTTTGCGTCGCTTTCTCATCAGAGTTAGTTACGTCACGTCGTAAAACTTATGTGGTTGGACATCCTCCTGGTAGGCACACTTCTTATCCTGCTCACGGGGAAAAATTACTCGGAAGACTCTCTACACTTAACTATTAATCCTCTCGGTGCAAACCTTTTCGCTGGGGCATGCGTTCCCTCGATGTAATTGGTCTCCGCACGCACGGACACCCATATGATGATCATTATTGTGGAGCCGGGTGTAAGCTGATCTCCTGCGGGGTATTCGGATATCATTTTTTTACATTTTTTGCTTTAAAATATGTATACCATTATCATTTTATGCTTTGTTACTTCACCGAAAAATCCTGCCGTGTAATCATGAACTCCAAGATTCCCAGAGAACTGGGAATCTATATCGTATTTTAGCGATAGAAGTAATTATCTTATCACTATTACAGTTTTGTTTACTTTTTATTCTTCCTCTTTACCATTTTAAGTATAAAAAAATATATAAACTTCCGTGTTCCATCTCTTTCGTCCCCAAACATAAACAACCACCCATTATTGGTTTTTTCCATGACAACTTATATGTGGAGTTATTGAGGGTTTTCTATTATATTCACCATATACACACGTCATCTATCTTATCTATCCTTCCCGAGCAACGCCGGGCGGCTAGCAAGTAATAACGTAAAAATGTATTTGAACCTATCAAAACACTAAAAACATCATTTACACTACTATTTTGGAAACAGGGTGGTAGCAAGTGTAATATAAAATATCCTTCCTGGTTAGTATCAATTCTTCAGCACTTAAGTCCATATTACAAACCTGAGGAGAGTGCTTTTTCACTCCCGCGAGGCAACTTCAAGGGAATTTCACGTAACACCACGTTCCTGAAAGGATAAAAATTGATGTTGCCCTCAACAAAAAAAGGAGCGATACAGTGTGGCGCAGAGCTTTCTGGAAATAAAACTGAATTACAAACATTTCTCACTGATGGTAAACATTCTGCTCAAACCCTGACAATAGCACCGCGCACCTGTTCAAAAACTCTCGTTTTCCATGATCCATGCGGAGTAGGGATTTGATGAGGGTGAAGAGAACTCCCATTTGCCATAAGGCGGCCATTTTTGTCCCGTGAATACATTTTATCGAGCGATGGTAACATCTGGCCTTCCCGGCCTGCCCCGCAATACATTTACCACACTCTCTTCGGCTCTCCCTCCCGGCGCCAAGTGGTGAGACCATGCCTGTACTCACCTACTGCGTAGAGGCAGGTCGATCATCTTCTGCGTAATAGCCCATGGGGCCAAACACACCCTTCCCTTGAGCCCTCCCGACCTACCATCGCAATGGTCCTAACCTTGCGGTTACTGAGGTATAGCATTAGTCTCAATACCACACAAAAAATCTCGCCTATTTCATGAGGAGCTTCGCGCTTTATGAGGAAATCTGCCCGAAATATGGAAGTCACACGTGTACGTTTTATCGTAATATTTATTGACTCGCGTAAACTTGAATCCAATAGCTATCAATTTCAGTCAACAATAGAAAAGTCCTCTTCTATTTCTCGCTGTAATATATGTAATTATGGAACTCGTTAATCTGGGGCTGAAGTTGTAGTGCGTCAAAACTCGCTAACTAAGAGGTTTTCCAAGCCTACAGGTGACGTAAACATGTGCGCTAGGAAAAAAACATACTTAGGAAAAAACTAAACACATCTTCTACAGGCTAAAACTACAGGCTACTAGACAATTTTTATTATTATTAAAAAAATAATAGACGTCATTTTAGACCTTTTCATTTCATTTTATACCTTTTCATCACATAATAATAACTTTTCAATGAGCTAAATATGTTTTCTCCCGTAATTTATCACAAAATTCAACGTCATTGTAAGGAGAGCATTTCACTTTCTCCTTATTCAGTAATAACCCAGCGAAAAAAGGGGCACAGCCACTTAAATTCCTGCTTACGGCTATGACGCACTCAAAACATCGTACGGCGGAAAAAATAAGGGAACTATCTTGATATTTAAACGATTTAAGCTTTTCCTGGTGAATACTTCTGACAAATATTTCTCGGGTTTGCATCCAGGTTAAAGCTTTTATCGAAGCCGACGTTTCGGAAGACGACTTGTCTTCCATCCTCAAGGCTGTGTTACTTTACCGAAGTTCAATTTCACACTAAACTGGATCGACCGTTTACCGAGGACAACAATACGGCTCAGGTGTCGTCCGATTGGCTGTAGGTCTTTTGAAATTCTTCACGTTTAACCCTTATGTTTTTCATACAGTTGATTACAGGTCTCCACGTAGTGCTTAGATGAAAGCCGGTGTCCCGATTGAAATTTTTGGATTGAGGCGGATCTCTATTGCTTCCTTAACTACGCGGTCCCTGTAACGTTGAGCATGGCAAAGGATTTTGGTGTCGTCCCATTTAATAGCATGGTCTTCATTAATGCAGTGTTCCGCCACGGCCGACTTTTCTGGTAGCGCTAATCTGAAAAATCTCCGGTGTTCTTTCAGCCTCGTCTCAATCGTTCGGCCTGTCTCCCCCACATACATTTTACCACATTCACAAGGTATTCCATATCTTGATATTTTTTTTACAATTACCTATCGTGATATTTCGATCGAACACTGCCTCCGAGCAAACTTTCATCTTTACAATATTTTCCCGGAACAAATTCTCCCAAGAACCCTGGACTATTACCCATTTTTATATTATGTAGCACGTATTTTTTAAACTAATATTATCGTAATTGGATATTATTCGTCTGAATGCATTTAGAATCCTTTAAACTATTTTCTTTTTTCCACATTTTTACATAAATTATTCAAGACAGACTACAGATTTTATAAAATAGCGTCAGTTGCAAAATCAGTACTTTCTTTACATTGATTTATAACATTTGTCACGCAACAAATGTGTGGAGGGATCAATCGATGAATTCAATGAGACACAAAGAAAACGTTTCAATCTTGGAGTTACCTAAAGCTTCTTAATGATAAAATATATGAGCTAAGAGCCAATTAAAAGCAAATAAAATCGATTTAATCACAATCTTGAGCAGGGATACCGACTTACAAAAAATATTGGGGGGCCCAAACTGGGGATCTTGCTCCAGGAAATTTTATAAATAGTGAGTTTTAAGTTTATTAAGCATTTTAGAAGAGTCATATGATCAACATTAGAACCCTGATCACTCGAGTCTCGATATCTAGACACTCCGACAAGTCTGACACATTTTTTTCTCACACACATATCAAATTTTGCCCCCTCAGGCCCCATGGAGTCGGCGCCACCGATCTTGAGAAAAAATTTAGGCGCCTTCAGATTTGAAGACGCCTGCTTCAACAGCGGAAAAACTTTGTCACGAAGATGAATCGACGCGAAAGACAACCCGAAAACCTTGCAGCGACTTTTTGTGATGCTATTTTACCATCTTAAAAGCAATTTCGCGAAATGCTCGAACAAAGACGGTTCGGTCAGCTGGAGAACGTTTTCAATATCTCGGTACAAATCTATTCGCCATTCCTTTGCTAGAAACTACTTTCCATTGACTTTGAAGAAGAAAAAACGGTTCAAACTTCTGCGGGCGAAATGAAAAGGGAATCAGTAGCAGGAAGCAATCATTTCCCTAAGCGCGTGCTTCCTTGGGAGCGCATAGGGTTCAGGAATGCGGTTTTTTCTATGACGCGCAATATCGAAATCCAATTTGTCTTCACGCGAAAGGGATACTAAAGGCACCCGCACTCACTCTGAAATGCGGTTGAAGGGGATGTTTTGAACGTTTTCGAGTGGCGAGCACGCTTTCATTCGGAGCTTCCATACAGCAAAATCGGTGGAAGAAAATACTAGTTACTCTATCCTATTGAAAAACAAGCGGAGAATACAAATAGGCTTAGGGTGGTCCTTATTTTTCGATTTTTCGAATTTCTTTCGAGACACCCCCTCATTTTATGCCAAAAAGGTGTAAAAAAACATATCCTGTAAAATATTATTGCAATTGGATAATGGGAAAACGAGCCGCATCGCTCTCAAAGTTGAGAAATTTTGGTATTTTCGCCTGTTTTTCGGATATGAATGGCGATAAGAAGGCGCTGGTATTTTTCAACTGATTTTCAATGGTAAATAACGATACACTGGACATTTGAATGCTGCTCCTAAAATATTTTCGAATTGTGACCAGTGGTTCCCGAGATACGGCCTCAAGAGTCAGCGCGCCCCACCCCAGGCAGACATTTTTGGTGACACGCGGGTTGCATACGCTCAACATTTATTAATAATTCTCACTCATAGTAAAACCATAAAATTCTTTAGATAAACTTAAAAATTCGTCAATATAACGACGATCGTCGCGTCGACGATCTTCGCGTCGAAGACACTTTTTAAATCCATTTTTATATTATAGGCTATCAGGGAAACTGCACTTGGCATAGCATGCGTGCGAACTCCATACATATGATGGCAACACCGTTCAAATATTAGTGACATTAAAATACATTATATGATTGGTTAGGCTCTTGCTAGGTGTAGCCTTGGGCAGGTATTACAGTAGGAACTGTGTGATACAACCTCCGCGATGATATCAAGGAGTACGGGAACAATAGCGAAACAATTTTTGTCTCGTGACTTTAGTGTAACCATAGTTTATTTTACACCAAGTTCACGTTTCCAGAACTGAAATTGAAATGCATTCGCACACGGCTCAAAAATAATCCTTTTTGCATTTGTTTTGAAATCATGCTTGCAAAAAAGGTTGTAATTGATCACTCCAACACTTCAATATCACTGAAAAATTATCCATATGACGGCGACTTATTCTCTTTGACTGCTCATTAAAGATATGGGCATAAAAATCGACCAATACAAACGACAGATGTTCCAATATGAAATAATTTTAAGTATTTTCCGTAACAGATAAAATGAGAATTGGTGAATATGAACATTAGGGACAAATTGACACCCGCTTAGATTTCAGGCATAGACCTCGTCTCATAAAATAAAATATTACTACTCTCAACGGAAAGTGATGGAGTTATAATCTGTTCTTGAAAATGTGTGTGCAGTATTAAACATGAAAACAAATTTTGTGTGATATCTCAGAAATATTCCAAATAAATTGTTTCCTGATGACTCCAATTGCAGCTTAAGAGATGCTCATTGAACGATAATTAAGATTCCGAGAGTAAAATTAGGGAAAATGAATTCTTTAACGGAGAGGTATATTAATTCTTTCGATAATATTGTCTAATTCTATCGAAATAGTATTTAGATTTTTTTCTAATCATGTAATTCACAAAAATATTCAGTAAATTCTTGTAAGAGATATACTAAAACAGAGATATTTTAATATAAATTACCCAAAATTGGTAATTAAAACTATGCAGTCACTAAAAATATTTTTAAAGCATCACTTTCAAGTAGATTTTTTTTACAATTTCTAAAAAGTAAGCCCATCTATACTACTTGGGAACAATCCATAGAGTTCACGAAGCAGCTGAAACTTTAGCTGAGTAATGTTAGGAGAAGCTTAAGTTTTGTTGAGTATGGAACTTAAATTCATTGTCACCTCATGTTTTGGATACTTCAGTTTATCGAAGATATTTTTATAAATATTATTTCATGCATTTTTCATAGGTTGATTTTCTTTGGGTTTCGAAGAATTTACTGGTAATTATGATAACAACAACCTTCACTAAACAGTTTTAATGAAAGGCAAGTGCAGGACGTAGATTGAAATGTGATCTCATGAACCTTAATGTGGGTGCGAAAGTTTTAGTGAATTGTGAGTAAAAATGTAAGATCTCAGATAAAAGTTACTTTGTTTCACTGATTAAAATTCATAAACATTTCAAACGCTCAATTTCTCCGTTTTCTAAAAATTTATGGATAGGTTAGGGTATACTGTAACGGGTTGGCGGTGTATTTATATCACCCACTCAGGGTAACACGGAAGAATTCCTTTCATTGGCTTCATAAGCTGTGTATTAAAAAGAAATAGCTATAACATGGAGATTGTTCAGTCAGCGAGGCGAATGAAAAAAATAATGTAAATCTCTCCAAATATTTTGGAAAACTAAGTGGATGAAAAAATTTTACACACCACAGCGGGGAGTGAAAAGCATGGTGGTGAATGGAGATGGGGGGGGAAAATTTTAATGAATAAAACTTAAGGCTTTCCTCTATCTCTGTCTCGCTTTTTATTTTGTCATCGTATTCCTTTCGAACAATGGAGGTTTCCGATTTCCTCATCCGAGAGTTTTTCATGAGTATAACCTGAGTAACTCAATGCTATGCCGTAAACTTGGTATATCTCGACGAGAAAGACAAAAAGAATGAGTTTCCCCTTTCAATAATTATTTAAGTCAACCTTATTACTTCCGAATCTCGAAATAAGATGACATCCGACGCACTTCCTCCTGATTATAAGTTCTTCTCCACCCTCGCTTGTCATATAAAAAGAAAAGCGTATTCTTGGAAGTCTAACGGGTTCGCCAACTTCATAGCACGCTCGGAAAGATACTCGCGCGGGCATATAAATTCACAGCCGAAAAATAAAAGCCAGCTACTCACAGTCATGGATCAGTTAGGTTTCATCAGAGGAACCGCACCTGAAAGGAAGAAGGTGATGTTATTCAAAAGTTTTTGACGGCCAAAAACAAAGCTCTGAAACGATTAATAACTTAAAATGAGGAACAGCAAGGAAAGTTTGCCTCTTGGATATCTAACCAAAGCTACTCGTAGGCATTCAAAATCTTAAGTTATAATTGGTAAAGTAAATAATTGGTCGTAAGCTCTACCGATACCCCAGAGCTAAGCCCAAAAAAGTACCCACCAGATCATAACTAGTCATAATGACAATAATTTATAGATTTATAGCATTTACAGGTCATTGAGTCGCGTACAGCTGCACTTAAATTGATACATGATAAATCAATAATTTATTAATTGTCCTGGAACTACAGCCATTAATAACAGAAAATATATAAATTTTGAGTAACTTATATAGTAAAATCAGCAATTTGAAACAAACATAGTGAGAAATTAAAGACAAATCAATACAATTTTCAAAATTAAAATTCTGATTGAAAATTATTATGGAAATCATTTAATAAAATTCATTTGTATACATTTTAAAGTTAACCATTAAAAGTATGAAATATTCCAGTACGTACATTTTACAATGTTTTGTAGTGAGTTCATATTTCTTCAGAATAACTTCATCAATATGCTACAGAACATCCATAAACATGTTGAAATTCCCTAAACATATATGCGATACTAAAATCCATGGACTGGATAGGAAACGATCTTCACGCCGGGGACTCGTTTCATTATAAAAACGAAGAATATTTTATGAGAGGAAATATTTTTGGATTTAGGAGGGAGGTAAGATGGAGATGACGTGAGAAACTCCCTTCATATTTTGATTCCATGAAATGTTATAGCTCTTTTCCTACATTTACCCTGCTCACGTCATATTTAGGTGGAAAATTCATACCACGTAGTTATTACATATTTTATGGTCACTTGTGATCATCCTAAAATGCTCTGCTCACTCACTTGGTAGCTAAACTCAGAGGTCTTATAAGCTCTTGGTTAAGAGATTCCATAACAGGATGTGCGTGAAAGTTTTATGATGGTCGCTGAAAAACTTGATCTATTTCTACTCATTTTATTTGTTTAGAATCCACCTCCAGCCGATATTTTTTCTTCTGGATGTTTCGCTTCTCCACCTCTTCATCGGAAAGAAGTTGAGGTGACTCCCAGCAACAGTTGCCAACCACCCTGTCAACCCATATTGATATTTAACATAGAGCTAGACTTTGAGCTCAAATTTTCAACATATCGACCTAAAGCATTGTAATTACTATCCTAAGAGTGAAAATTTTTGAGATATCACGATATTTTTTGTCATTTTCATTGTCCTAAAAACATCAATGTGCAAGTGAGTTTAGAAATTTGGAAGTGAAAAATATATGAAAGTATACGCAAATCCTCCTTAGCTATTTTTTAAAATACATTTTTCCCGTAATTAAATTTTCCCAAGCGATTGGGGACGTATATTTTCATTTCTACTGTTATTTCCCATCTAAAAAAATTGATTTCATCTCTTTTCCTGTTATAATCAAATTAAAATTGAATACCTTAAAATATATTGAAATTGAAAATGATTCCCTGAGGGCGGAAAAATATGTCGAGTAGGCTATAATTTAAAATTAATACTTAAAAAAGTATTTTTTAATCATTATGTTAGAGTACGTGATTGTGATATTATAAACAAGAGTCTCTGGCATAGCGATCTGTTGTACGCTTGTGATGGCTTGTGTCAATTTTCTCCCTAATCTATGACGATTTTCTGAATAATTTTCTATCTTTCATCCAGAAGATTTCCTCCTGGTATTACCTGTCACTCGAAAAATATTACTTCCATTCCTATTACGCCTAATTATAATTTAATTCCTAACTTCATGCTGATTTAATTAATCCATTTTATCATCCAAACTTCTATTTGATTTTTCTCTTACTGTATTTTACTAGTATTGAATCACTCTATTACTATTAACGGATATTAAACCCTTGAAAGATACAAAGTGACAGAAAGCCAAGAACCGACCACAACATAATTTTTTTTCATTTAGCATCCTTCGTAAAAGATTGTGTTCTTAAGTAGAATTTGTTGAAAACTTTCAACATACTTTTATATAGTATAACTATATTTAAAATTAAACACGGAAGATATCAGTTACATCTTTTTCTGAAATAGTCCGAACATTCTGGATGTTGAATTCGGAATTCGCTGCTCAATTATCTTACCAATTTCATCCTCCAAAGATTTCTAAAAAATTTACCTCATAATGAGAAAAAATCAAAGGCTCGATTTCGGAGCAAGAAAGTTTATAAATCCAATCTCCTGATCTTTGACGAAGCTGATCAGCAATCTCGCTTCTCCATTTCTTAAAAAAAAAACTTGATCCTCGTCCTTACAATTCACTTCCGCCTGGAAATTCAGTTACCTTTCTTACACCACAATTCCTCCTCTTTTGTCATTTGTGGAAGGAATAATCCCCTCCATTTTCAATAAAAGATCAAACCTGTTCATGTATTTTATATTTTTCAATGCTAAATTTAAGACCAGAAATAGTCCTTGTGCGTTAAATAACTTATCAAACGAGACTCAAAAGGATTTTTTTTCTTTTGAATACTTCCTTTTTAATGGATTTTTCTTATGTTTTTCCATTCACGCAACCTATTCGTTAAATCACCATTTAGGTATTATATTAACGATTGAACTGGATCAGTATCAATCCCATTACCATACACATCGTGGGACATTTATGCCATGAATTTTAATATAAAATAACATTAATACGAGGGCAAAAGCTAATTGAATTTTTTCCATAAATTTTACACACTAGTCAAAAAAAAGTATAAGACTTGTGATTGATTCCATAAATATAATTCCCCGAATAATTCAAAAACTGAATAGGAGAAGCCGAAGAAGTATAGGTATATTTTCAAGTCTATATGAAACGAGCAGTAAGGAGTTATATTGTATGAGATTACCAATGCATGCATAAGGCACAGAGCTCAGGGAAATATCTCTTAATAATCACCTATTAAAATTGCCTATGGTCGGAAAGTTTCCTTCGTTTGATAGGGTATTAACAATGCTTATGTAAGCCAAGCGCTGCCTGCTAGCTAGGTACTCTGCTACCTGCTAGCAGCCTGCATCGTAGCGGCGCTCACAGCCCTGCACCAAGGTGGCCTTACACGGCGGCAGCCGGAACCAGAATGACGTCACACGGGATTTTCCCAGCATTCATACTTAGCCGTCGCATTTTCGCGTGCTTGAAATTTTCACTTTTTATTTAATCACGAAATATAGATATCGTCATTAAAAAATCTAGAAGTGTGAAAATGTACTCCAAGAGTAATAATCTTTCAATGTATGCTATAAAAAATAATAGGAAACCACCCTATTGAACTTATAGTTTACTCTAAGAGTTTCACGTTTCGATCAAATTTACATTATGGCTGTATGGTCATTTGTTAGATGCCTCAACACAGATATAAAAAAATGCCAATTATACTCATTTAAAATTTTTCATAAATGTATGTGATTCAAAAACATGCCTTGAATCTTATTATTCCTTATATCTTGCCTTCCAAAAGGTTTTTGATTCTTTTTATAGCTTTGTTTTAGACATTTTATATCAATTAAATTGATTAAATTCAATTTTCTACTACATTGGTTAAATTTTGATATTCTGTTACTCTTTCTCATCATCGGCAAAGCTCTAAAAATGCAATTTTTTAGTTTACGAATATTTACTTTTTTATGCAATAAATTTAAAAAAAGGGAACCAATGTTGCTCCGCTGGTTTAATCATCCGGCAAGAGTTCGATGGAATCTATTCAAAGCTCAAGTAGTGAACATTTTTCACTGAAAATTCTCCACATTCCTCGACTCAGTCTAATGTTCTTCCAGACGAAGGAGGAAAAGCTGGCAAGACAGCTGTGCAACGGGTTAATATATTAAGAAAAGGCACAAGGTGTGGATGGAGCTGATACCGAGGGGCGAAAGTGTATTGAATCTGTGAGAGGATACTAGAATATTGAAGAAGAGAGAGGCCTTTATGAATGGGATAAATTCAGACGCAGGAAATATCGAGGAATGAGAAAAGATTTTATCGGAGGACAGAACCACTGACAATGAGCGTTACGAAAGGTATTTTGGCTCCCATTTTAACCTCCTTGAACAGATCACTCGGTATTAACAAAAAAAATCTTCAAAGATAATAAAAACGCATTCTCGGAGCTTTGGTGTAGGTGAAAGTTATTTCAGAGACGAAAGCTTTCACTTTCAAAAATAGTCTCTTCGGCCTTTGAGGACAGTAATTTATAACCAAGTCTCATTGTTCATTTAAATTTTTAATAACTCTTTACATGGTATTTTTTATTATTTGGGGTAAATCTGTAGCTATCCCATAATTTCCTTAAGATGCCTTGATATTCTTATTGAGATGTATTTCTCCACGTCAGATAGAAACAGCGCTAGCCTAAAATTCAATTACGACATTAATTTCTAAAAACAAGATGTGGTAAATGTAACAACAAATGATAACTCTTTGTATCGATATCTAACGCATCGAGCACTAACTCAGTATCGAACTATAACGCGTAGATAAACAATTACCATCACCGCACATAAAATTGTCGTAAAAACTACGAATAAATTTCGGTGTAAAAAGCAAATGAAATAACTTTATCACAACGTTCCAGAATTTCATGTGAAAGACATTCCACAGGCAGAATATAACCTTCTAATACAAGATTGGAAGGAATATATTTTTTTATGAAGGAGAGGTACATAGGTTCTTTGAGAAGTATTGCGAAGATGAAAAAAAAATTCGCAAGAAGGAAGTGCGGAAAGAAAAAAGCCACATATTTACGGAGGATCAAGGTCGGAAAGAACAAAATGAGATGTGAATTTCAAGTTGGACTATGATGAAGGAAGATGAAAATTTCTAATAATTATACTTTGAATGGTACCACTAATGTATTGGTAAATGGTATATTACCAGGGTACTGCTGATACTAAAATTTTATGACATTATTAATTCCACAATACTGGGTAAGAATACTGATATATGAGCTCTAATATGCTTTAAAAAACTGGTGGATACAAACAAGTACGGAACATTATAAATTGAGGGGGTGAGAAGCTAAGGGGTACAAATGATTTTTTAAGTAGAGTTAGGTACATAAATTAGTAAAAGAAAATGAACGAGATAAATAATATAATTAGTGCATTTTATTTTCCACTCGATATCAGGAAAAAACAGAGACTCACTTGGCAGCAATACTAATCCATGAAGTACCAATTCATGAGCTACAATATGTTTTTGTTTTAATCGGTGAACACAAAGAAGCAGTGGAACTTTATAAATTTAAGGGGAGAGAAGCCATGACGTACAAGTGATAATGCTAATCCATGAGGTGCCAATTCATGAGCCGCAATATGTTTTAAAAACCTGGTGAACACTAAGAATAAGTGTAACTTTATAAAGTGAGGGGGAGAGAAGCCAAGGGATACGAGTAATTTTTTTGAAAGGAATATTTTTTTGTCTGAAGGGGAAGTGTAGAGGTTCTTTGAGCAGCATTCGCAAAGAGAAAACTGCGAAAGGGAAAAAAGCCACAAATCTACAGAGGATCAAGGTCGGAGAGAGAAAAACTAGCAACAAAATGAGATCAGATATGCAAATGGGAGGATGATGAAAGGAGATGAAGGAGACTAAGGTTCCGGAAGCAGATGAAAAAATACACCTGGGGACAAAAATCAAGTGGGAGTACATCCGGCGGGTGATTATATAAAAGATGAGACAAAGAGGGCCGGTGAGGAGAGACGGGGCACAAAGGAATTGAAAGACGAGATTTCGAAGAGGAAATGAGAACCCAACGGGGAAAGAACTCGTCAGGAGAGAGAGAGAAAAATCAGCAGGGAAATCTGCAAGGCCCCTGGGGGCAAAACGTAAGAATAATCTGTATACGTACGTACACCGTACAATGGAGGGATAAGAGATGGCATTTTTTGGACTTAATAAGAAAATTAATTACGGGGAATGCCTGAGGTCCCGAAATGAAATTACATGCACAGTAAGAACATCGTTATAAAGAGAGAGATACTTCTCATGAAAGGATACAAACCCACGCAGAATTAGCTTACCTACAATTATTTATTTTTGTAAGCAAAAAAGTTTTTTGGTACTTCCGGTGATGCTGTTCTGTCGTAAAAAATAAATGTAGTATTAAATTGCGTTCTTCGTCAATTCCAAATTATCTTTTAGCTCAGGAAATTTATTCCCAGAAAGTAAAACATATAGTATAATGAAAGATATTGACGTTAATAAAGAAAAGGAAGATAAACACATAGAAGATGCGAAAAGAGTGAAAAATTTTACTTATATTTCGAGGCTTTGCAGAAAAGGTGAAATGATTAAGACATTTACAAACTGTGGCGGAAAATTAACTGGAGATGCAATTAGAAGGCAAAGAATTGGAATCGTTAAAACTGCATCATATGTACAGAAAACATTATAGTTAGCAAAATTTCTGCTATTTAATAAATGAATGAGTCACGGTTAATGAATTCTTATGCATGTACCGAGGTTTACTAGGGTGTGGATAGTGCCGCCTTACATCGAACGCCTAACGATCGTTATAGGACCTTCAGCAATATTACTAGGCACACCAAATAAATGAATGCCTTCGAAAGTAGCCTCCCGTTCGGGTGTGGAGATATAAACACCAAAGAAAGAAATTCGTTGCTGAAAAATCATTTTAAATAAAGGCGAAGTGGCATTTTTATATTTGAGATGCAGTTAAATATTGGCACAGGTCACCTCAATACTTCCTGGCAATTTCAAGAGTCCAACTTAAATTTTAAACAAGTAATACGTTTTGGACAAAGACAAAATATGGGCAGTACAGAGGGAGTGCGTCTTCAAAAGTCACGTGTGAACAACTTAACCATGAATGTACGGATGAATTGCCTTGAGGGAAATTCCTATTCATGAAGCGAGATTTCTTAAGCCCGTAATACACTTTCCAATGTATAGGCTAATAAATCGGCGTGCAATATTGTTTAAAATATTGGGCGTTGCAAGCCGTACGACACGTATCAACATTTACATCAATATTGGCCGAAATAGTGTTCTAATGTCCCTCTAGAGAACGCCATCGCATTTCGATGATGTTAGGTACTTTGTATAAGCATTCGTGTGATTTGTATGATTCAATCAATAGTAAAATAACTTCTTTCGTCCGCATTTTAAAACTTCAAGCAAATTTTCTGAACAAAACCAATGTTTCAACAGGATTTTTTCCAAAGAGCTTCTTGTTTTGTCCACTAGGAGTCAACAAAACTGACTTCTGATTGGAGATTGGCCGCGAGAAAATAGAACCCGTCCTTAATAATAATAAATAATTTTATTACTCCACACACAAATTACATGGCAATAGCAAAATTGAGTAATTTTAGGTAGCCGCGAAGGATAACCTGTTTGAGGCTACCATCCAAAATAATAATACATTATGCTTTACATAAAGTGTAGCTCATTTTGTGTTACCTTGATAATCTATGCTGACAAAGGTTAAGTGAGTAAATGAAAAAAACAACTAAAGTAGTATATATAATTCGTTAATTCATTTACATCAATACTCTATAACAATATTTGTTCTACACTTTCTTTAGTGAGAAGCCAAGAATGTGCATTTTGCAAAAACTTTTTCAAAGACTTTGAAATACAGCATGACTGGGGTAACAAATTAAAAACCTTTGGTCCCACGCACAAAAAACATCTTTTAAACAAAGTCAAATTTGGTTGTGGTAAGGGCACACTTATTTTACGCAGGGTAAAGGGAGAAGGCAGGGACTGAGTTAGAGTTACCACTTCTAGCATAAAAACGTCGTAGGACCTTATAAATATATAGATGCCTCAACGGAAGCAAACGCAAATGAAGAAAAAATGGGAAGGATCTTTCAAATCTGTCTTTTTTCAAAATAATACGTACAATTCTTTTTTGTAAAAAAACGGCAGGTTTCAAGGAGTTTAAATATGCGCCACCCCAACAAAAAATGCCATAGCTCAGTCTGCTATGTACTAAGGCGTTATAAATTATCTTTAGAAAGCTTTTTATAGCTCTATAAATTCCAAATTGGGCTAGATATTGTGTCCAATATTGTGAAAAGGATATTGGACTAGAAATTGGTGTGTGTCAGTTGGACCACAATCCAACATTCTATGGATTGGCCAATAAATTTGTAAGTGTCATACGGTCTTTAGGGTGTGGATACATAACCATTTTAAAATAAGGCGAACGGGGAATATACATAAATCCTCAGGCCCCACTTTTAAATTTAACGATTTTCCTTCATTCATTTTACGATTTTAACTCATTCAATTAACAACTGCATTTTATCATGCACCCGTGGCATTCAATTTTTACAACCCTCACTTTATTAACACTTCCGATTAGGGAATACATCGGGTAACCAAGCCTACATGATTGGATATTGAAGACAGTTAAGAGGTAAGTAGTGGTTTGAAATAGGGCTCTATCTCAAAATATCTCTTCCATCACGCCTAGGCGCGGTAAAATTTTGGACCGGCTCAAGGGAGGAGAAGGTAATGGTAGGAGCCAATGGAACTGCCAGGACTTATATACTATTACAAACGAATTTAGTGTAGCCTATCTAACTGCAAGTCGTTCAATCATTCAAAAACTACAGAAGCAATGGAACGAAATTTGGCAAATAGGTCATTGGTATACTCACGTCACGTAAAGTCTACGTATCAACAACCTTGGAGCACTGGAAGACTTTTTTTTGCAGTCAAAGAGTTAGCTCTTTCACTGCAAAAATATGTAGCCCTGGGAGATAATATGTGGGACGTGCAGAGGTTTCATCATTCCCTTTTTTAGATCATTTATAATTGAGTTTGAGGGTTGTAATTTTCACAGATAATTGAAATAAAAACGAAGTTTCTCTTTAATTTACTCAGTATTCTTTTAAAGCTATAATTTTCTGAGTGATTTCGTTTATAAGGTCAAAATAACCATTTTTTTCTTATTTAAAAAATAGACTTTTAATAGTAACCATTGATGTAGAATATGTTTTCGGCATTTGAGCTTCAGCTTGACAACCGATTAATAATCTAATGAATGTTCAGAATATATGATCGTTGGAATGTAATTCTGAGGGCATCCATACAAAGTCACATGGATGATATTAACTTTAATCGAGTCAGAGAAAACGATGTGTTGATATTCTGTGCTCGGTTATCCATTCCTATTTATAAACACGAATATCTATAATATATAGGTAGCTTGCCTAACTTTGCGTTACAACCGACTATAGAGGTAGTGGTGAAACATATTTTTTATGTTATTTATATCCAGGATGAGTGACAATTGAAAGACAAAAACTTCTAAATTGGGGCTTAGGATAATTATCTGTACCGGTAATATAAAAAGGGCATAAAGACCGTAAATATTTGATGAGAAAAATAAAAGAATAAAGGGCCCATATCTAAAAATAAAATTTCAGGTATACACTGAGCAAATCATAGAATCAATTTACCATTTTACAAGTTTACCATCAATTTACCATTCGGTGAGAAGTGACATTTACCCTCTTAACGAAAGGCGCCGAGGGGACCACGGCTTAACGTCCCTTCCGACGGACGGAGTGTTGCGCTTCAAATGTCCTCCACACAAGATTCAAGCAGGGATCGGGAAGTCTCTGAAAATGCTCTGCCACCGCCGGGATTTGAAACCGAGCCCACGGGGTGGGAAGCCAATACTCTAGCCATCACACCAACCCAATCCCCATGCCGCTCCTTCCAGCTACAAAATTTATCAATCACCCTACCATTGAACCTATGCGTTGTGGAGCTCGTAGGATGTACTGTAATGAAGGTTATCGAGTATCCAAGAAGAGGCTAGAGTACTCATCTTTACGTCTGGGAACTCGAGTAATGAGAAGAATACATGGATAAGCCACAATATCCACCCATGCACCCTTGTCGTATTTAGCGAGGTAATGAAGTGCTAATGGAGCCATCGAAGTAGAATTCAGAGGCAAAATATTTGCTTACTCTTCTGAACATAAGTAGGTATTTTAGTGAATGCCAAGTTATTCGAGTGACAACTGGCTTCTTGAATGCCTGTACTGGAATATATTTGTGACATTCCTCGTACGTGGAACATATGGGATATTGGCTTCAGAGACGAAATTGTAGAACGGAAGCGGTAAAGGCTTGTTGAATGGCAGGGAAACGAATGAAAATTATTAGTTTTTATTAGAGTTTTCTTACCTGAGAAGCCAACCAACCATGGACGAAGAAAGAAGGAAATATGTAGTAAGTAGAATCGCGCAGACAAATAGGGCTTTCTACAAAAAGAATAATCTTCTTGCAACTGAGAGTACAAGCATAGAAGTAAGAAAACAAGTACATTCATCAGATGCTACATATGGCATGTTTTTTTTCTATGGAGGCGGGGCTGGGCGATGAGGGCTTTCTACAAGAAGAATCTGCTGAGAATGCAAGCATATAAGTGAGGAAACAATTCATCAGATGCTGCATATGGAGTATGTTTCTCTAAGGAAGCGAGGATCGGTCGTTGACAGCAGCAGAGAAGTCAAGAGTGAAAGCATTCGAAATGTGGTGCTACCGAATAATGATGAAGATAAAATGGATCGACAGAGTAATGAGGAAGTGCTGAGAGAGTAGGAGAAAAGATAAGTCATCTAAAAACTTTGAGGAGAAGACGGGACAGATTAGTTGACCATATTTTGAGGCATAATAGACTGATGTAAACAATCGCAGAAGGAAAAGTCGAAGGGAAGGAGGACAAGGGACTGCCCCGAATGAGTTACACAGGACAGATAATGAAGGATGTAAATGAGAATAAATGCGTCGCTATGAAAAGGTTACGGGAGAGGAGATATAGGAATGGATAGCTGCATCAATCCAATCTTAGGATTGTTGATGAATGATTATGATTGGAATACTTATCATTTATTTAATAAATGTAATACTATTTTCATTCGATCGACTACCCGCCCATACCATCCCCAGTCATACTAAATTTCCCACACCAAAATAGCAAATCGAAGATAAAACAAGTATTTGCACTGATATATTTTTTGAAGTGAAGATTTCTCGGATTTCGCACCGGGTTAGGTCCTCCATATCTCCTCCCGAGAAATCTTTACTTCAAGTATTTGAACTAATAATTAATGACAAACCTGGTTGAAATGCACAGAACCCGACAATGGCTCAGCCCGTTTAAACTCTGAATACTGCGCAATCCCTCAAAGAGTTCTGCCGGGAGCCACCCGAGCACTCGAAAGGACAGTCTCCTCCCATAATCTCCTTCGCTATGACTTCCCTCGAGAGTCCGGGATTAAAATGCATGGCAGGGCAAATTGCGGTCCAGTCTGGAGAGAAGAGCCCCGAGTTGCTCTTAACGTTTATGACTGAGTCGTGCCATGAAAGCTGATGGACACTCACACCTTAACAGTTGTCCGAGCTAAACTCAGGATCTAAAAAGGGACCAAGCTATCAATTAGTAAGAATAATAATTAATGCACGTTGCCCAGTTGGAAGAAACAACTGACTAGCAAACGAATCCCACCTACTTATTGAATAGCGGCCATCATTCTCACTGATGTGAGAGCAATTTTTGCATAAATTACAAAATCTATTTCTTAAAAGGTATTCTTCAACTTTCAATAACGTTTCATGAGTAGAATTAAATGTATTTTATCTTTGCAATACAGAATTCCTTGTTATAATAAACAAGTAGCTGTCGAAAATCATTATTATTATTGATTCTAAAAAATCTATGTATTCAAAGTTTTTTTAGGTGAAATATCACTACTGCAAAGATTATTTAGACTTTTCTGTTATCAATTCAACATAATTCACTATTATAATACACAATGTATGCCTAATAAGACGGTAAATGAAAGACGGAACATAAATATTATTATAGGAAAAACTTGCGGAGAACTGAAATCCACCACTGTAATCAATCATTTGAGTTAGCTTCCCATCAACATTTTAATACTCAAATAGTTTAAGGCGTATTTGTTAATATTACTTTATTTTAAATAATAAAAAACTTTGGTAACTTCACAACTATATATCTGATCAATGATATCGCTCCGCCACGAAACTGGTCGCCTAATATTACATAAGTAGATATGAAATTACCACACTTTCTTATTTTTAAATGAACCAATTTCACTACGTCACGCCTCAAACTATTTATTATATTATGCCTCCAACTTCATACTGACTGTTAACTAAAATATTACCAAACAGTTATGTTCTACTCCTCACCATCCGTCCTGCCTTCATCTTCTCTCCTTTGTCTGATATCAGCACTTGAAACTTAAGATAGAGATTAAGAAGATAATTCAATTATTACATATTTAATGACATGGGTAGCTTTTCCCAGCTATGTGAGCGGACTGTAGCCTAGCGCCATTTTCATTAAATTTTTACAGCATGAATTCGCTAATCACAACAAAAGTTAGAACGAAGAAGGGTGAACTTTTTTACTTCTATGATGAACTTAATATCAAGGCAAACCTTATTTCAATTTCACTCAAAACGACATACATATTCTAATTTTTATCCATGTTTTAGAAGCACGTACAAGGGGTTTCATCAGATTCCGCGGAAATGAACGAGTTTACAAACGATGTTCTTAAATAAAATATAAGTGAATGTAAATAATTTGAACAGCAGTCACAGGAGTACAAATAGATGACCATATTTTGATATTTTAGCGTGAATGTCATTGACTTGGTTTTTCGGTAGAATCTCCTGCTCAGTTATGTTTGAAACTGGTCATTGGCATTTCTTTCTGAGTGGGATCTGCTTTTGACTCTGTCATCCATCAGTAAGTAAGATATTTACTGGCCATTGTTCGACACTATGGCTTGAGAAATTCAAAAGCATTGGAAAAGATATTGGAATGCGGAAAAGTATCCGTCCAATCAAAAGACAGGGTTCCCAACACAGAGCCAAGGATAGCCAACAGGAAGTGCGAATAGAGAAGTCAATTAGGTAAGTGAAAAGAAATTTATTACCATTCTGCCGAAAAGGAATTTTGCCTTTCATGGAAAAGGAGGAAACTGCATATCGAGGTACCGTATTCATAGAGATGAAAATTATATTTCGTAATTTTTAGGCTCAGTGGTCCGTAGATTTTTATTTAAACAATCTTTTGAGGAAGATATCATAAATAAACATTTTTTTTATAAAAATAAGCGAATTCAAATACCTTCAACAGCGTTCCGTGGAATATAAACAGATGAGTATATTCTGACATTGTCGCATGAATGACATTCACTTAATTTTTTGGCGGAATCTCATAAGATTGTGACATTTCTTTCTTACTGAGATCTGTTTTTGACCTAGGCTTCCAACAAAGAATAGGGTAATAAAATTTAAAATATATCGCACTAAAAGTACTAATGTAACGAAATAAAGGAGGAACCTATTTCAACATATTTAACTGTCTTACAGAGTGATGTTATTTCTGTAAATTATGAAAAGAAGTATTTACTATGAGGCTTTGGAAATGTAAGAGTGTTTCCTTGAATACTAGTTTGAAATATCTTCATGCGCGCACATCATATCTCCGTAAGGTAGTACAACCATGCTAATGTATACATATTTAATAGAAGCCTATAGCTCACAGCGAGACAGAAATACTCTGACTGGAAAATATGCCAGTTCATTACTAATGAAGATACCGAAAGTATGTTTTCTAATATATAATTAAGACTAAAAATATAAAATCGCCCTACTTGGAAACATGCGTTCTATCTCAATACGTGCACGCCTAGCGAACGTTGCATGTATCAATTTTTCAGCGTCAATTCGAGATGTGGGTGTGGCGTAGAATGGAGAAGGTAAAGTGGACGGAGAGGAGGAGGAACGACGAAGTGCTGGACATGGTGGGTGAGGAGAGGCAGCTTTTAGATGAGATACGGAGGAGACAAAAGGTATGTATGGAGGGAGTACTTAGCGGAGATGGGATGTTGAAAACAGTGTTAGAGGGAAGAATGTTAGGTAAACGAGGGAGGGGAAGAAAAGAATAGGATTTTGAAATAGAATGAAAGGTAGTAGGTCTTATTGTGCATTGAAGAGGGAAGTGCATGATGGAAGGGGAGGCTCCCGGAATTCTTCGTAAGCAGTCCATAGAAACCTACCTTGATCGATAGAATACTTTAATAATAATTACTAGACACACCAAATAAATTAATTTCTTCGCACGCAGCCCCTTTGGGTGCGGAGATATAAACATCAAAGGAAGAAATTAAAAGCGGGAAAACAATTTAAGGTAAAAGAGAGGTAAGTTTTATCCAAGGTTTCCGCGGCGTTTCTCCATAAGAGGCACGGTTTTCGGGCGTTCCTCCGCGTTGTGTTGGCCACAGGTGACGACAGCTTCTCCAGCCATCCTGCTGGCATCTTCAGGTCAGAAGTAGCGATGCACATACATCGTAATTCATACGTCTGACCTGAAGCAGGATGACTGGAGAAAATGTCGTCACCTATGGACGACACAACGCGGGAGAACGCCCGAAAGGCAACACTCATATAGAAGCGAGGTAAAATTTACATTTGAGATAAAGTTAAATGTTGACTAGTGTTTCCTTCATACGCCCTGACAACTTCAAGAGGCCTACTTGAGATTTAAAATACAGTAGATTCCATTTAATGGGTCCACCGGTTACTCGGGGCAGCCGCTTAATTGGGGCATTTCTTGAAGAACAGAACTCAATAGAGGAATATCCCAGAGTATTCTCCGCTTAATTGGGACAGCATGCCGCTTTATTGGGCCAAGAGTCGGCGACATAGACTCTATACTCGCGACAAAATTAAAACTTTTTGTTTTCAGAATGCTATATTTTTTTTCCTCCTTTGATTTACTCTTATTTTTCACAAATTTTCCTATTCTTGTCCTATTTTGAAAGCTCTTGTTGTTATATAATCCGCAAGAGGATAGGGCTTAGTAAAAGACATTCATTCAGCGTCGCCCGAGGCTGTGAAAATCTCTAGGGACGAATCCCTAGGGTACAGTTAGGGTGCCTTCACAGTTCGGCGTTGCGTTGACGCCGCGGCTGGCGAGCCAATCAGAGCCCGTCTTTGAGAATTGACGACGTCACGTCTCCAGATCGCCGCGTCGTCGCAGAAAAACTGAACCTGTCGGATTTTCCCTGCGTGAAAGCGGCAGTACGCCGACGATTTCGAATTGGTGTTTGTTTATGGGAAGCTTAGGTATACAAATATGCAAGATTAGCACTAATGGGAGTGGCAAATGCTGTTTATTTCATTAATTACTTTTATTTTGAAGTGTTAAGCATAGATATTTCGTATCTTCCCTAAACATAGGATAAATGTTAACCATAAATTAGATTACAATCACCGAGGAGCGTAGATTAACATAACACTTACCCGTCAATGGTATCACAAGCTAAATACAGCGTGAGAGCTCCTTGTTGGTGACTACGGTCGCTTAAATTCCAATTGATATCTAATAATTGTGCCCTCATGATCTACTCAGTTAGAGCTATTTAGATAACATGACTAGGACATTCTGTTTGAACAACAGTAATCATTAATAAATATTCCTGATAACATTCCACGTTACTCATGTTCACTGAGTGTATGTAATTAGGTATTTTTCGAATATTCCGAGTTAGGAAATAAAATTTAAAGAGCATAATAATTCATAGGCAAGGGCCACCATTACGTGAATGATTATCGACATTATGGTCACCATATTAACTTCAAATGCTATTTATAGTTAAAAAGAATATTTTAAGAAATTAAATTGCGTAAAAATGCACAAAACAACATATGCATTGTGCGTTTGGCTCGAAATCATAAGATGATATGCTCCCAGGCCGATTTTTAGGAGCCAACGCTTTTTGCCTTTCATTTGTTTTCGCGACGCAGAGCTGTGAAGGGCTCCAACTTGCCAAGGTGCGTATACTAGGTAACATAGAGGTTACATGATCTCAATGACCTCTATGATAGGCAAGGTGCCTATTATACGCACCTTGCAACTTGCTGCGATGAGTTAGCTCCGCCCCCAAGCACGAAACGCCGAGCTATGAAGGCACCCTGCCGGCGCTAAGAGTCCTCCGCCTGTCTCCCTCCAGGCAGTGCTTCCTTTCGGCGGTAGCGCGCCATGATTTCAACGCTACACAACAGACACTTTGTCACTTCCACAATATATTTATAAAAATTTCGATTTTATAGATAAAATATTGATAATATGGAGCCCTTCCACCACGCACAAGCTTCAAGTTTCGATTAAATTACATTAGGTGATTTTGACGATTTTTGGACTCCCCCCTTAGAGAGATATTGTAAGATTTGGCTCGAACCCCTTCATCTAATCTCACGTGATATTGTTCAAAATGCGTATTATAAATTTTCAGTGCAAATATCTTTATGTATGCTTCATTTCGTTGGAGTTATTTCAAAAGGTATTTTTTTTTACTTAAAGTTAGTTAATACTAGTATTTAAGATAACTAAGATCGCAAATTTACACAGTTTCTTGCGGAAAAAAATTACGTGATACTTACCAGGACCATCTCTCTCCCCCAAGTGAGATTGGGTGAGAATCGGCTTGACCTCCTCCTCCCCTAAACGTCTACACGTAATTAATGGATGCCCCATAACTATAGCACTGCGTATGTACGATTTAACACTTTCCCGGCTAACAACGTGTAAAAAAATCTTCTCGGGATACCTCATAGTAAATACTACTTTTCATCAATCACAGTAATGGATATCACTCTGTAAGACAGTAAAATATGTTGAACTAGGTTCCTTATTTATTTCATTACATTAGTAATTTTAGTGCGATATATTTGAAATTTTATTACCCTATTATTTGTTGGATGTCCAGGTCAAAAACAGATCTCAGTAAGAAAGAAATGTCATAAGCTTATGAGAATCCGCCGGAAAATTAAGTGAATGTCATTCATGCGACAATGTCAGAATATACTCATCTGTTTATATTCCAATCGGGACTCGACTAATCCGGCCCCTCCTAATGCTGAGCTTCGACGGTCACTTCAAATTTTCTGTCAGTAGCCGTGAGAATGGGTAGCGAGTCGGTAACCGAAACGTCGGCGTTCTTATATAATCTTACCCGCGCGGTATCCCGAGAAGATTTTTTACACATAGCACTGCGTTCCGGAAAAATACAAAATACGAACAGCAGAGAGGGACCGGTAGCGGATGCAGAAAACACTCAAGGGGGGGGGGGGGCGCAACAGATATTTTGAACTACTTATATTTTTGTTGTAATGAAAAATTATATGAATCAGTTTTATTCAGACTGATTATACACATATACAGGACAATGCCATCTTATCATATAAAAAAGTTACAATTGTGATTCTGCAATGTTTGGCAATGAAGGCGGCCACGCAAGGGGAGGGGGGCGCGCCCCCTGCCCCCTAAGTGACGGATACATATGCAATAAAATATTGCACGTGTATTGCATACGTATCCGTCACTGAGCGGGACAGTGGCGTCTTTGAAAGTGTGAGGAAAGGCAAGTGTAAACAACCTAACCATAAACGCACCGATGAATTGCTACGAGGAAAAACAGTACGACCGAAATTGGAATAGAACCAGGGTGCTTTGAATTTCTGCATAACTGCGCAGACCACTACGTTACCCAGGATCCTCAGTTCACGCGGTATAATTTCACAAGGATTCAAGGAAACTCCATATTTAGCCGAAGTGGTCCATCACGGTTGGTAACATAAGGATTACGAGACTTCTTAGAATCCATAACCCATGCGTAACTAAATTCCACTCCGAATACTTGATTGTTACTGATGTGATTACGAATTTTCCATGGCAAGGGAAATGAAATAAACGCAAATGGATTTATTTCCCTATTTATACAGGGAAAGAGATACAAATCGAATCCATCATTGCATATTTTTTAAATGCAAAACTGTTTTTTATCAAAATCTAACAGCGTATTGAATCAGCTTCTCTTGAGTGAAAGATTTTTAAAAGTATGCTTTCACATGCGATCTACTTCTATCTGGAAGTTATTGAATACCTACTTCTTTCAATTCACACTGACTTCTTACATTTTATTCAACTAACGTCGGTTACTTCTATTCATTGGTAAAAACAACCTATATATGCATATCCATATTTATTTATATTATATATAAATTACATTTATCATAGAAATACTTCTTGATATTCCTCGATGAGGTATTTTCCACAAATGCGACGTAGGTTGAGTTAGCTAACCATGTCATGGGATTCTATGAAAGGATTATCCTCAATACCTTCCAAATGAATAGGTAGGTATATTGTCTCGACGCCGACATTTTCAGTGACAAACTGGGGCGGCGGCGATGTACATTTGGCAACGCTAATTTCGATCCTCCTCTCTCTCTCGGCACTATCCCTACCGCATAAACGAAACCTTCCGAGAGTGCCCGGACTCTCGCGAAAGCTCACCCTCAAACATAAAGTGAATAGATTATAGAGAAGTAACTGTTCTTTCAGAAGTTCAAAACTTTCACCACCCAATATGACGACCGCCCACGAAGTTGGATCTTCCCGCTTAAATTTTAATAACCTCAACGGTAGAAGCTATTTAAAAGAAGCAGAAGAATAATAATGGAGAGAAGTTCCGGATGCTCAGAGGCCGAGGCACGGATGGATAGGAGTTTCAACGTTCCGAGTGGTAGGAGAGTAATGAAACACGGAGGGCTCTCTGAAAATCCATTACCTATCGTTTACGTGCCGAGATGAACATCCCGAATTCGATTGCTGCAAGGCGATGACCATGTGCTCCTTTTCAAACGTAGGGAGACTATGGGGCCGTGCGGATATTATCCGATTGAGGCAGCGAAAAATACGTGAAAATGCAGCCTTCGCCGAATGGATGGAAATATCCACCATTTTGGGTGGAAACAGATTGGGGTCAATAAGTGCTAATCAGTGACGTCAAGGCAAAATAGGGTGGTTTCCTATTATTTTTTTATTGCCTTAATCGAAAGATTATTACTACTGGAACACGCATTTCATGCTCTTAGATTTTCGAATGACGATATATATTTTTCGCGATTAAACGAAAAGTGAAAGTTTTCAAGCGCGCGAAAACGCGACGGCTAAGTTGGAATGATGGGAAAAGTCCGTGTGACGTCATTCTGGTTCCAGCTGTCCTGTGAGGTGACCTTGAGGCTTAATAAGGCTTAATAAAGGTTTAATATACACTATATTAGTTTTTACAAAACATCATGTATATTCTAGTATTGATAAATATTTTACATTTGCTTAGACATATATCTCCGTAAAGCCTGAATTAATACTCGGATTTTCCAACGCAATTTCCAGAAAACATAGACCGGAAAACATGTCATTCAGGTTCATCAGCAGATAAAATATAGTCGGAAGAGATTATTTTGAAATTTTCATGGGAATGAAATTTGATATTTCTCTTCTTATTTTTATTCTATTATCGATCTTATTTTTTCTCGGACGAATCTTCTTTGAGAGTTTCCAACACGAATACAAAAAGATAAACTACCTTTGTTCACAATGTTATGCAAATGAATGAAAATAATTTCCCTCATCAAAATCGGCAATTTATTGTAAAAATCGAAATTAAAGACATTATTAAATAAAATCCTTCGGTACAAATTCAATGAAATTAAATCCTCCCAGCTGTTAAGAACCAAATTCACTATCATTTTCGCTTAGTTTGTAAAAAATAAAAAAAGAAAGAAAATAAAAATTGATCGAAGATAATAGGGTATTTTGACTTAAATTGACGCATCATATTTTTTAACTCAAAACTCTGTTTTGTGCAGAGGAGCCCATTCTTATATTTTCAACATGGCTATCGATCACAACGCAACTATTGACGAATTAGCTGCGTAATGATATAGCGTAGACGTAAGAATTTTTTCCAAGTGATAATGATACTCTACTAATAATATACGCGCACGCAAGCACCTTAAAAGTCGATGAAGATATACTCAGTTTGAAATTCTGTTACCACAATCTTAAACACGAAAACTCTTTTTTCGGCGGGGTAAAGTCTTCGCCTGCCAAACATGAGGTCGCGGGTTCGAGTCCCGCCTGGGTAAGTTTCCCTTATCCAGGGCATGGTTATTCGTGTACGTTTCATTGTTAAATTTGTTGAATACCCCGATTTAAAATGGCCTATGAGAGCTGTATTCGGAGGTTTGGGAATAAAATAACATAAATTTCGCAGGGTACAGTAGTCCAAGACTAAGATACTAGTACGCAGCAAATGAGAGGAGGCTAGGATAAGTATTAAATTAAGAAAACAAAAGCTTGACGTAAAAGAGTTTTGTTACCTAGGAAGCCGAATAA
This sequence comes from Ischnura elegans, assembly GCF_921293095.1. Taxonomy (NCBI): domain Eukaryota; kingdom Metazoa; phylum Arthropoda; class Insecta; order Odonata; family Coenagrionidae; genus Ischnura; species Ischnura elegans. Next base: position 91,099,114 of record NC_060255.1, on the reverse strand, counting down.
CAAACGACGGACGAAGCAAGAAAGAAAATGTCAGCACAATATTGCACGTGAAGAGAGTATTCTACAAAAATAAGAATCTGAGCTTTTAAAACTGAGAATACAAGCAGAGAAGTCGAGAGTTGAAGCATTCGAAATGCTGTGTTACCGAAGAAGATGAAGATAGAATGGATTGACAGAGTAAGTAATGAGGAAGTGGTAAGATGAGTGGAAGAAAAGAGAAGACTTCTAAAAACCTTCTAAAAAGGAGAAGACGGGAAAATTTTGTTGGCCAGTATATGAGGTATGATGAAAACAATTATAGGAGGACAGCTGGAAGGGAAGAATGGTAAGGGACGGCCCTGAGTGTCTTAAATAGGACAGGTTACAAAGGATATGAAAGAGAAGAAATACGTCGCAATGAAAAGGCTAGCGGATAGGAGAGAGGAATGGAGAACTGCGTAAAACCAATCTTAGGATTTTTGACTTAAGACGATGATGAACGACAATTACACTCAATTTATAATATACATTTTTCGTACACGCACGTAGGCATCGCCTTAAGAGCCATTGGTGACCTACGCATTTTGGAATTCGATTTCCGAAATCTTTCACATTGACACCATTATTTTTCAAATACATATCAATCTCCATAAGATATTTTCCATTGTAATGGCTTTGGCATAATTTCTCGAGCAAGCTTCCTAATAAGGACGCATCGTTCCCGCAACGGCTGGAGCACCTGATTATCTGACGCATTACTCTTTTAAAACTGACAATATCATCGTGGAATTCTCTAGCAATTAAGAGTGGACCCTGGTCAACAATTACTGGAATCACAAATATGAAACTTAAATCGAAGTATTTTTTGCAGGCCAAATTTTCGTATTTGGGATACTGAAAAATGCTGTAAAAGATTTCCCCTAAGCACACTGAAAAGTTAAATTCAATGGTTTAAACACTTTTTACGCCATGAAAAACCATACCGAAGGTCACGGGTTCGAATCCCGACTGGATAAATCCCCCTATCCAGGGCGTAGATGTGTGTAATCGTTCAGTGCTAATTTTTTAAACCCCCTATCTAAAGGCCTCATTGTGCTGTTTTCGGGGGTTATTGAGATAAATATAATAAATAATATTTAAAAAAATAATAAATCGGGCAGGTTGAGCGGGAGAAACTCTTAAATGGTTACCACAGCGATAAACAGAAAACATCTCTCCGCCCCTCATTATATCACACCCCAGGCGCGGGACAGAGGGGACACTTGCCCCGGGAGTCTGATATCCGGGGGCGGCAAAGTTGAAGTTATTTTTAAAAGTTATTTTATTTTTCCTATTAAATTATTTTTTTAATTATTAACTAGGGATGGACGGATCCAGGATTTTTTTCGGATCCGGATTTGGATCGGATCCTTGATTTTCGGAGCCGGATCTTTCGGATCGGATATTTTCGGATCCAAATGCATTTTCAAATTCCTGACGCTGAGATTCCCCCGATGACTGTTCAAGCTCTTGGGAAGAGTCGCACTATGTGCCAGTCATATTTTGCCTTTTTTTTATTTTCCACGGCTGAAATTCTCTTACGTAACCTCTGCGAGAGCTTTCAAACAAAACGGTTCATGAGTAGGACAATAATCGCATACGACGGCGCATTCGAAGTTAGAATCGGAACTCTTTCCACCCTTATGGGGCGCAGCATTCACTGAAGCTATTATTTAAAATTTCGGATCCAGATCCGATGTCTTCCGCGAGTTTGGATCCGATGTATCCGATGAAGGGCAATATCCGCGGATATTTGGATCCGAGGTATCCGATCCGACCATTCCTATTATTAACTATACATTTTCAAAAAACGTTAATGAAACTTCTTTATAGCAAACCTTCGATGTGTAATTACAACTACCGCACCTCAAAAAATAGCTTACGGTGTATTTTATATTTTAGTGGTAGGGGAGGGAGCGAGGGAGGATCAGGAGAGGGGGGTGGCAAAATGATCTTTGTACCCCCTCACAAAACTCCTATTTCCGGCCCAGACACACCGCTGTGCTGTTGTTGGGCCGGTACGGCGTACCCCCTAAAATCCAAACTAGCTATAAGCATACCGGCTAAACTACCTTTTTAAATCAGTATAGTACATGTTCAGCTGTTGGCAAATTTTTGGTGAGTACCGCCTAATTTTTTTCCCAACTACAGCGCTGAATATACCTCACCCTATCGATGGGTGAAAATAATCGATTTTCGTTGATAATTGATTATTGTGTTCCGATTTTTTCGATTATGTGATCGTTTATGGGGTTTCGATTTAATCGTTGAATCGATTATTTAAGCTTGATATCCACTTGAAAAAATCGGCGGCACTAGTTGTTTTAATATATCTCTAATGGCGTGATAATCAAGTACCGGTGTCTACATTTTTATATAGTAATTATATCGCAGTATATTTGAGTGGCTAGTGATTGGGAAAACTCATATCGAAAAATCGTAAGATATCCTCGCCATTGTCCAACATAGAATCGGTATAATCGTATGATTCGTTGCCTTCACATAATCGGTAGAATCATATGATTCGATGCTACTAAAAAATCATATTATTCGTTTCGTGCACATAATCGGTAGAATCATATGATTCGAAAGCCAACTGAAAAATCATATGATTCTACCGAATTTCAAAATAATCGATTATGCCTTCCCGATTTTTACGCTGAATCGCTGCTAGGGAACCGATGATCATTTGATGCGATTAATCGATTACGGCGGAATTTCGCCAGTCGAAACAGTTGAGTGTTCTCCTTTCGTACTCTCACGCTTTCTGCACTGAATTCACAAGTCTGGATAAGTGACATCGCATGCTAGTTAATGGATGGTATGATAGGTATGGTATTTGAAGGTGGCGACCGACAGCTGAGGTCATTTGCGCCATGAGGGAAGGGCATGGAAGGAAGAGTGAAGAGAAACCCGGCGTTGGCATTAGCCTGCTCTAAAAAAAAGTTGCCAAGGGGACCACGGCTTAACGTCCCATCCGACGGACGGAGAGTTGTGCTTGAAATGACCTCCACACAACCTTCAGGCTGGGCAGTATCTGAAAATTCTCAAACACCGCCGGGATTCGAACTCGAGCCCGCGCTAGTTTATGGATATGGGAGGATTATCGGTGGTCTGTACTCCAAATTCCACATCCATTTATTCACCAAAACAGACGTAAGGAGGTCGAGTAAACAGGATATCGGCCTTTGACCATGCATACGGTTATCCCGCCATTGATTCGTCCCACTTATGGCGACTTCACGCATGGAAGTCACTTCTATATCAGTTCCCTCAAACCCTTTTTCTCTCCCTGTGGAATATATGTCTAGGAGCCTAATTTTTATCAGTCAGTGACCAACTCAGGGCCGCTCGCCGAAAAATAATTCCCTGAACACAGTAACGCCGCCAAAGAAGTCTACACGTAGTGTATTCATATCTGAAAAACGAAGATATATTGGCTGGAAACTAAAATAAAACAAAATTTCGCATAAAATCCGTTTACTTACGTCCGTTTATTTTTTTATAGCTTCATTTCTTCAGAAGATTCAGATTACGAGATTTCCTGTAGATTATTCGATTCAATCATAGGCAATAGCGTGTCTCATGGCTCTCCAGAATTTTTATATAACTCGTCTATGATTTCATGCATAAGGAATAATGTGAAATTTTGGAGTAAATTTTTGCAAGATATCGAATCGATTTTTTTTTATTCAAGCGAGACCCGAGAATAGTATTTTCTACAGATATCTTTCAATAATTTCCATTGAAAGTATAATTTCAAATGGGTTTAATACGTGATTTGCGTAAACCCAGATTTCTTGGCCCAGGAAACTAATTGTATGTACTTAGTGGTGATGTATGCACAACCATGTGATTTTCGCAAATATCCTTTCTTTCATTTTTGAACGGTAAAATGCAGTATCGGTAAAGTTCAGTTCATAAATCATTATCTTAATTACATAACACTGACTATCATTCACATTAATTCCTATTTTTAAATCATAGTAATCAATTACAACCACATTCTGATTTACACCCGTGTACTTTAGATCCCATGAAACTCTAAACGAATGTCCGCAGTTAAAATAGTCGCGCCGCAGATGTAGTGAGAGCAGGAGATCCATCGCCTCCTCACGCTTTAACGCCATCTTTACGGATTAAATGTAAACTATTATCACTCCGGAATTCATACGCGCCTGAAATTGAAAGTTTAAAACGGAAAACGCATTTCTTCGAAAATACCACCAAAAACATTACATTTACAGCCTGAATGTTATCCATCAATATTTTTTTGATATAATTGACATTAAACTATAAATTCGGTATATTTAACTTAACATAAGATATAACCGGAGATTTCACAGTACATCAAAAGCATTTCATTGGCTAATTTGTCAAAAAAATATGGAAGTGACTGAAACAGAGCAAGCAGGCAATTATTTGTATCTCACTGATTTCATCCCAATTTTAATTACCAACAAAAAACAATTAGGTATTTTCAGGCGCGCCGACTTACAAAAACTATTGGGGGGGCCCTAACCGGGGATCTTGCCCGGGGAAATTTTATAAGTAGTGAGTTTTAAGTTTTTTAAGCATTTTAGAAGAGTCATATGATCAACATTAGAACACTGATAACTCGAATCTCGATATCTGAACACTCCGGGGAAAATCGTCAAGCCTGACACATTATTTCCTCACACCCATAACGAATTTTTGAGGGGGCTCGGGACCCTTCAGGCCCCATGGAGTCGGCGCCACTGCATAATATAACTTAATTAATTTCTTGAATTATTGGGGGGGCTCCGCCCCCCCAAACGAATTATTGAGGGGGCTCGAGCCCCCTCAGGCCCCATGGAGTCGGCGCCTATGGGTATTTTATATTCAACGCGAATTCATTTGAACGCTAATACTAAAGCGAGTTACCCTAGTAAATTGCCAAAAAAGCATTTCCTATCATTTCTTCAAAACTTCCCACCGTAAAAATTTCTATTCAAATTCTTTCACGTACCTTTAAGGAATAATGCCATTTTTGAACAGCGAAATGGAACCAATATCTCAAATTTTGAAATTATGGCAACTCTTTTTTGATTCTACCAGAGCTCCGAACAAAAAACACTAATTTTACCATATCATCTATATGTGAAATACAGATCGATAAAATTGAACTGAACGTCGCATGATTATTTGAAAGCCCTTTTTCTACAGCATTTTGCAACATCAGTATCGCGCTACATTTCTAGCCTACTTTTAGCCACAACACCGTAAATGTGATACATCTGTCTATTACGAGGACATATCCACTGTACTTCCGTTTTTGAGCGCACGATTAAATTAGCAATGAAGGAAACAAGTGGCGTCACTAGGAATTTGCTTTGGGGGAGATAGGATGTCCTAGGGTGGCGACCCCTTCCAGGTGACGGAGGGTCCGGGAAAATTTTTGAAAAATGACATGCCTGGAAATACATTTTACATCATTTTTTACTCTAAAATTTTTAACTTTAAGCAGATACAGTTATTAAATGTCAAAACTAGACAATAGTTTTAAATATTTTTTTAATTCTCCGAGGCTTTGGGGGGGGGGATCTGTTCCCTCATCACCCTCATAGTTACGCCACTGAAGAAAACGAAAACTTTTCAACCACCAGTGCAGAAATGAAATATTCTCAATTTGATACATTAAATTTTTTACAACCAGCACTTGTTGAGATATCAGCCTTCAAACTCGGGTGATGACATCAGAAATTACACAAAATCAATACTAATAAATAAAAGTGAACAAACTATGTATAAATCCACCAATTTATTTATGTGGTACTACTAGTTTCGACGCAGCGGCGTCATCATGTTCGCTTTTATTTATTAGAATGGACCTCCACAAAGTTGAGCCTGTTACGATAGAGAAAACCAATACTAAATAGCAAAGTGAAACATAAGTCGACTATAAAGTTAGTCTTGATCCTCTCCTGATGGCCAACGAAGAAAATCAAGGACGGCATCGGGTAGCGGACGGTGATGACCTTTGACCCTGGTTCAACACCTTTCGAAGCACACTAACACTTACATGGACCATCTTCCAGTTCTGGCCGCGCACACTTTCGTAATCCCATTTAACTTCTTCTACGTGGAATTATTCCCTCATATGCTGATTCATACGCGTTGACCGAAAATAACCGCGTGTTCATTCTCCACATAGAATCGTCTTCTGGCGAAAATCTTGCAGCATCAAGTCGAACAGCACTTCACTGAGCGTGAGGATGATGTGTGATTCCTTAGTGTCTGAAACATTTATAAAATGTCAGTTGAAGATGAAAATCAAAGGATAAAGTACGAAGGAAAAAAATGTATTTTCGAAAATAAAAACAGGCGGTCATACAAGGAAGTAACCTATCGTCAGCAGGGGCGCTGCTAGGAATCAAGGCTAGGGGGGTTTAAGGCGCAAAACGCTGGGGTGTCTGAGGGTATGGAATACCCGCCAGGGTAAGCGGGAGGTGCGGGGGACCTCCCCTCGAACATTTTTCAGATAAATGGTTGAAAATGGTGAGTTTTACGGCCTTCTGAGGGATATTTTATTAATATTTACACATTTCAATACATAATATCAATCCAATTAAGTGAATTGGATTAAACTTAAAAATTTTCTGAGCTCTGGGGGATTTTCATCCCCCAAAACCCCCCACCCGCTGCGCCACTGACCTTCAGCACTCTTCCACGCGCACGAGAGGGAGGTAACGAAAGAAATGGAGGAACTTGGAACAATAGAAATCAACATGCCTCGAGAAATTTCACGCACGGAAAACAGTACTTGTAAGCTCTGTCTTGGGAGGAAAAGATCGTTTAAACGGAATATTTTCTGGCATGCAAATAAAATAAACTGGATTGTATATTACCGGCTCATGTATACTTATTGTTTTGTATCTTCCATGGAAAGATATTGTATTGGCATTTACAAACATCTATCAATTTTATGTCATGGATTATGGCATAAATATGGGTTACATCCATTCACAAAAACTCAGTTTTCATGTGGCATTGGTCATTATAAATATCATAAAAGACTAATTTGCCCAAACTATTCGCGAGGGGTTGATTTGGAGAGGGGCACATCTTAGAAAGTAACATCGAGGGAGGATACATGCGTCCAATCTTCTTGGATGCATGTATCCTTTACCCATTATACCTTCCTCCTCCCTCCCGAAACGCTTGGAAGAAAAGGTAAATCTACTATAAAGCTATCCTTATTTTTATTGCGAATCCTGGATTCGAGGCAACAGTATGGGTCCTTAAGAAAATATTAAATATCAAATTCTAAACAAGAATCATGCTTGAAATCGTGAATGCCATTATATGATTCCTTGCTTAAACAATAATTTAATCTTTATATTCAGTCGCCAGAGATGAAATAATAGGAAAAACCACTGGCTTGATTGCATGTACGCTTACTAAATTTAAGTACACAAATATTGAGAAATTGGTCATTTCAGAACAAAATATAGCAGTCTTGAAATACTTACATTAAGCCGCATAACAAGACAATTTCAAAAGGATTGAAAATTGCACACGTGTCCATTCTCCGATTCGTAAAATACCCACCAACACAGCGGACATACTTTACCATACTTGTATCCGGTAAAAACTGTAATTTTTTGCCGCGCTGTCATGTGCTGCTACCTAGGTGTAGTAAAAAACCTAAGCTCGATTGAATTCGATTCTCTCATAACGATACCACGATACTATCGAGTCTCGGCATGTCGATTAGCTGACGTTCGAGTTTTGATCAAAACATTGGAAGGAAGGAAGGAAGGTGGACTGCCAGCTTAATCCGAGGAAAAGGGCATTTAAGAATATTTAACTCGCATTTGAGTTCTCTGGCTTATTATATCGTTGTTATACGTAAGCATATTTCCTAAAATCTTACTATACTGACTTTTACATCTGCAAGATTGTTGTCAATTAAATTTTTTCCATCTTCATAATTTGAAGAATGTAGTCTTTGTGAATTTAAAATTCTGTTCATAGTTGTTGATGATTAGTTATGAAATCGACCTTCTCAATTGATTTTCGAGTGAACTTTCCCACTTGCTTGTAGTTATATATAGGTCTTAATATGTCGACGTGTATATTTTTATTAATATTTATCTGTCAATTACTTTTTCAGGCGAATCTTCAAGGAAGGCACAATGGTAAGGCTGGATATTTTTTTGCAAGTGTTATTTTTGGCAATTCTTTGGTACCAAATTTTAATTCGTGTTTTCTTTCATAGGGTGAGAGAAAAGGAACTAACAAGTACTATCCTCCCGACTATGATCCGAAAATGGGTGGTCTTAATAAATTCAAGGGCACCCATGCTCTGCGTGAACGAGCGAGGAAGATTCATATGGGGATCCTAATTATTCGTTTCGAAATGCCATATAACATTTGGTGCAATGGCTGTGGCAACCATATAGGAATGGGAGTTAGGTAAGTTTTAGAAGGCTTTCCCTAGCTGCTTTGTAGTTATCATCGTTTTAAATGTCTGTCCTAAATTTCTCATGTAACTAAGTTTCTCTAGATATTGTATGTACAGTCAGCGTTTTAAAAATCGCTCTTCAGTAATTGTGAGGTGGAAATGTTCCACTTCTTTAGGTCTCCATCTAAGTATCCATTTCATTCCATTCAAATATTTCTGATGAACGGCAAATGCAAGAGAAAATGGATGTATCCCAATTAGAAATGTTCAACTGACCCAGAACTTAGTGAAAATGCCAGATTGCAAACTATAATGTAATTAATGTATTCGTTGGTGTTATGTGGAGCCTTTTTTTAATTTGTTAAATTATAGTCCTGAAGCCAACTCTTTGAAAAAATTCAGGCCAACCTTTTGGGTTGCCGTATTGTGCAAGGCAGTGGCGTAACTAGGAATATGCTTTCGGGGGAGAGGGTGGCCTGGGGTGGCGACCCCTCTCCCAGGTGACTGGGAAAATTTTTGAAAAATGACATGCCTGGAAAGACATTTTGCATCATTTTGACACTAAAAATTTAACTTAAAGCTGATGCAGTTATTAAATGTCGAAACAAGACAATAGTTTTAAATATTTACGTAATTTCTCCGAGGAAATGGGGGGTATCCCCCCATAGTTATGCCACTGATGCAAGGTTTTAGCCAGAAGGATTTAGAGGTCACGTATATTCACACAAGAAAAAAATCCTCCTCAACCTTCTTAAAAAATATCTATATTCAACCTTGTAGTGTCACGCATCAGCACTCCTAAGGAAGATAATTCCGTAAGGATTAAATTCTGCAACTCTGTCCTGCATTTTGAAGTTCAATAGGCATTTATAGTCCATGTCTTATCCTTTTCATTGACAAATACTTCAAGGGCCAATATCAAGAGTCAGTGTTAAATGCTTTTAAAGTAATAACTTTTACAACTGAGAAGATTTTATTTATAATTTAAATGTTGTATTTGTGTTAATTTACTTATGCCTAATATAAATTGTTCTTTATGGTTCTTTCTCAATAGGTATAATGCTGAGAAAAAGAAGGTGGGAATGTATTACTCTACACCCATCTACATATTCAAGATGAAATGCCACCTGTGTGACAATCACTTTGAAATACAAACAGATCCTGCTGTAAGTTAACTAAGAATTAGAAATTCAAGTTTAAAAGTATAACTCTTCATTTTTTGTAATGCTATTATAAAATACTTTTAACTTAAGTTAATGAAGACCAGGATGAGAGTGTGGATTCACACAACTCCCTTTTCAGATCTGTTTAGCGTGGCCATTGCGTTTATCATAACAGGCTGAGCCTCTCATATCAGTCTTAGTTTGATTATTATATGTGATATCTTTATTGGCTTTGAAGTTTCTGCAATCTGTTTTTGACTTCCCCATTCTGCTTTAAGGATTACTGCTGCGTAATTTTATGATTTTCAGCCCATGTCTCTCCTCTTGTTCTGTAGTCAAAACATCTGAAAATCAATAACTTGGTGGCAGAAATTCCAAAAGGACAATAGATTATAAAGATCACTTTCACGAGACTACTTGTTATGAATTTGAATGGGAGAATCGTTTCTGATGTGAATTTTTTCACTATTCTACCCACAGAATTTGGACTATGTGATAATGAGTGGGGCAAGAAGGCAGGAAGGAAGATGGGATCCAACGGAAAATGGCCAAGTTGTTGCCACAGAAAAAGCTGTTGGGCGGAAGTTGGCCACGGATGCTATGTTCTCACTGGAGCACACGGAAAGTGACCAGCAGAAAGGAAAGACAAGTGTTCCTCTGCTGAGGCAATTGCAGTTGTTCAGGGAGACCTGTTGGGAGGATGATTATTCTGCCAACTGCGCGCTGAGGCAAAAATTTAGGGTAAGGAACTAATGTCTGTGTTTTTGAGAATGGTTCACTCACCCAAAGAGAAAAAATTTGGGAGCCCTCAAAGCCCCCCTTCTCCCATCCCACATAGCAGAAATATGTCTCTGAGACGTCTCGAATATCGCATGTTACGTTTCAGAGACATTCTGAGAGCTTCAGAGACTTCTCTGAGATGTCACTATGTCCAAAAAAATTGTATCTGAGATGTCTCATGAGAGTTTGTTCTATGGTATGCTTAAAATGTAGGCAAAAAATAATTAAATGCAAATTATACAGTTATGGCCTACTTATCTCGATCATTTTTAGCAACAAATTTTGATAGATGACCTTTTGTAATATAAGAAACCCATATTAACCCTTTCGAGAAAGCGGAGTTTTCGTCTTAGCATGACTGAGCCCCAAGAGACTCTTCTTTCTCGGGGTACGGAGCATTTTTGGAGGACATTCGCTAGAAAGGGTCTCGCTGAACCCTTTTTGACCCCTCCACGCATTATCTCGGACTCCAAGAGTAGTTGTGCTCCCTCATTTCCGGGTTTACGACCATACCTGTGGCATTGGTTTGAGGTCAACTTATGTATTGCTTATATGTATTTAGCAAATGGATAATTGTTGCTTGCACGTAAATTGCAGACTTTGAATTGAATTCCTCATTTTTTTCTGAGCATTGTCAAATTTTAAACGAAGTTCTAAGGCAAATATTTACGCATTTAATGCAGCAACAACCTCCATGCTGATGTTTATACATAACTCGAGATATAAGTTAATATTTATCATAGAATTTTGTTTAAAAATTGTAAACGCTGCTCATAAGACAAATAATTCAATTCTTAGTTTATTTTTCTTGAGAAATGAACAAATATTTATTTCGAAACCTGACTGGATAAACAGTTGTGTGACCGCTGTCCCTTACCGCTAAGCGGGGTTATAAAAGACGAGGGGTCCGGGTACCTGCTCCCGAATTCCGAGGGTAAATCCTAAACCCCGCAGGGCTGGGTCCCGAGACAAATGCCCCGTTTACACCACGATCGTCGCGACGTTGAACGCAACCACTGCACGTTTACACGTCTAAAAGTTACGATCGTAACTCAGTGCTGCCCTCGTTGTGGAATTGTGTCAGATAACAACTGACAACGACACTGCGTGAGAAAAGTGAAATCCTGGAAATTAAGAAGCAAAAGAATATTAATGTTTTCATGTGCTAAAACTGAAGCTAGACCGAACTGTCGGTAAAACGTTAAAGAATGTAGGTTTCTTTATGGGAATCTGTCCAAAGTTTAGCAATATTTATGCGGTTATGACAGTAGATATGTCTCCTTGCTACGTTCCAAATTGTAATATTTTGCCAACTGGTCACTTTATTATAATATCGACTCAATCCGGATTTAACGTGTCCAAAATAATTTTTTCAAATTAAATAATTACGATTTATTTATCTCTTTGTCTGATTACAACACTTCATATATTCTTTCCCTAGTTAATTTGAAAATTCTTGCACGACCAAGGATCCTCCAACAAAGGCATATTCCTCTACAAAATTATCAATTAATATTTAGATTGTTCCTATCTCCTTTATTAGTAACTTTTAATGGATCCCGTCATAGCTATATAAATCCTCACCTGCTTGTTTTTAAGTACCATAGAGCAAATTATGTCTTCAACTCCCAGCTATGATGAGATAAAACTAAAACTAGTCATAACAGTCCGTGAAGTCTTTAAGAAACTAGATTCTTCGAGAGAATATGTCAAAACATTCAAGAATATTCACGCATTAAAGACAGTACATATTGCTGTTATAATTTAACTAGAAAAGGCTTAGATTTCGGCTTGATTCGGCACAAGTATTGATATCTCCACGTCCTCATCTAAATGTTATGGTTATTTCTGGCGAATTTTATTGTGAAATCCTTTAAACAATGATTTAATTGGTTAACATTTTGTGCATGCTTGTTATTTTCCATCATCTGTGAAGTATAATGTAAGGATACATGGTTATGGGTTAACCTGTAAATAAAGAAATGCATAAAACTGGTATAGTATAGAATATCCGATATCATTTGGTAAATAGAACATCAGAAAAAACTTTCCCATCACCTCCTTCCATTACCTGCTCAATAATGTCTTCATTCGTTGCCATATATCTTTGATATATTAGAGTTATTTATGAAATATCAATTACTGTATCAAGATTGCAACGGCGTGAAAGAATCGTATATGCATCGATCTTCATTTCGATCTCTTTTTTCTTGGCACACTAGCGCTAACCATCGTAAGTTCGGCAGTGTTAGGTACTAAGGCCTACGATGGTAACTATGCGCGTCTACACGACGTTTTGAGGTTACGATTGTACGGATCAACGTCCCGACGATCGTTGTGTAAACGGGGCAAAAGTCGACGTATACCCGCGACCGTCCTAAAAGGGGGAGAGCTAGAAAACGTATATATACGGCTTTCGTTTTCCTGGCTAGGAAAATCTCACACGCAAATATACGGCCGTTGTCTCCCGGGTTAGGAAACGTCCACACGTATATATACGTGTATAGTAGGGAAAAGGTTAAATGTCATGATTTTAATAATCACAACTGCAGAATTGCACGGATAAATATATATGGAAGGCATTGATGGCGTTTAAATACGTTTTTTTTTTTAATTCCTGAACGTCTCACGATTACATCTCTGAGAGGTTCATTGCTATGTGAGATGGCTACATGCCTGAGGCGGAGGTGGAGAAAATTCCCACTTGCATGTAGTGCCATCTTTCATCTAAAATCCCTTAAGTTGTGACATTCCCATTCCTATCTACCTCCCAAATTCTTGGGCGGATTGCTGACATAAGTGTGGTTGAAATGTAGTGCTGTGTGAGTCTCATCTTTGCGGTCAAGATGAGATTTTTCACCTCTCAGAACGGTTGGGATTCTCGGCGTGGCAAGTGTCTCACCCATTTGAAACTTCTCAACACAAGTTGAGACTTTTGGGCAAGGCAGAAATTTCAAATAAAAATCTCCTTCAGTCAACAATAGAGTTTACCATTGTGTCTTTTACAACATTTATGCATTTATTCACACAATGAAAATAATTCATTTATTAAGTCATCCTATACATCAAATTTCCTCATGCATGTATATGATGTTTGTAGAGCATCCACCTAAAACTCCTTTTCCCTATCTCTATGCATAATCTATAATTTTAATGTTGAAGTGTAGGTTATAAAATTGATTTGCAAATTTTTATGACGTTTCGGTTTATTTAAAAACCATCATAAGGGCCTTAAATGAAAATGAGTCGATAATTTTGATTCATACCCAAAATAAAGGGTGACAGCAATTTTTTCTCCATGACATTCTTAACCCATACCAAATTAACTGAGAATTTCAATGAAGTATTACGTCTCAAACTTAATTTAAAAATTTACCTTTCTTTTGTGTTTGGTTGCAGTTTTTTCCCAGATTTCTGGTGTTAGACTTTAAATTTATAATGGGGTATTTCCATTGATTTTTTCACATCTCTTTTTAGGAGAAGAAGAAGGAGCTCAAGTCTGAGTCAGAGATTGATGAAGCCCTGCTGGCAAAGTCGTCATTGGCAATAAAATTAGTCCCAGAATCAGAAGAAGACAAGCGATTGGCAACTCTTTTCACCCTCAAGCCCTCTCAGAGTAAGATGTCAATGACATAATTCAGAAATTCTGAAAAAAGATCTTTCAGTACTTCGCTGTTTTGTTGTCAATTTGCTTAAAAAATGCGGGATTATTGAACCATCGAAAAGGGAAATGCATTTCGGAATATTAGTCTTAACTAACTAGAAATTTTCTGGTACCGTTTTTAATTTAGTTAATTAAAACAACTAGTCCAATAAATACTAATTTTTGTATTAGCCATTTGAGTTGACTAGGACAAATTCCTTTATTTTGATTTTCATGAGATTGAGTCATTAATAATGTTTGTTTTCCATAAAGCTTGCACCATTATTAAAAAACTTGCTTGTTCATGAATTATATTGTTAATGGTCTAGAGAATGGTAACCAAACTGATGCCATATACATCGACTTTACAAAAGCTTTTGATCAGGTCAATCATGACATCTTGCTGCACAAACTTGTGCTCCTTGGGATTGATGGTCGTTTGCTTAATTGGTTCCTAAGTTATCTGGTCGATCGAAAGCAATTAGTTAAATTTAAGGGTATCACTTCCCCTGCTTTCAAGGCAAGTTCAGGAGTACCACAAGGGTCCCACCTTGGGCCACTGGTGTTTCTGATATTTAACAATGACTTAAGCCGTGTGATCTCTCCTTTACCACATCTTATGTATGCTGATGATGTAAAGATATTTCATACAGTACAAAACATCAACGATTGTCAGACTCCAAATTTTTCCTTACTGAATATATCTGATTGGTGTGTCAATAACTTAATGTCAATCAACACCCAGAAATTTAATATTATCTTATTTCACCATAAAAAACTCCTATTTTATTTAATTACTCTCTAAATAGTACTTCAATCACAAATACACAGGTTCTTAAAGACATAGGTGTTTTTCTTGACCAGTCACTTACTTTTAACTATCACATAAGGGAAATTACATCTTAAGTCTTTTCATATGCTTGGTTTCATTGTTCGTCTGACAAAAAAAGACTAAGGATATTAGCATATTAAGGACCCTATATACTTCCTTAATACAACCTACCCTTGAATTTAACTCTATTATCTGGTCTCCCTATATAAAAAACCAAATTAATCATGTAGACAGAGTTCAAAAGAAGCTCCTAAGGGTAGTCAATTTTTATGCTGGTCTTCCTACTATTGATGTTCATATAAGCAGACACTGGAAATTTTAGACTTGCACCCATTAAGAGTCCACCGCCAGCTTGCTTATTTGCTATTGCTCTGCAGGCTCTGTAATAACAAAATCAATAGTCCATCCCTTATACATCTTTTATCCTTCGATACTACCCTCAATTTCACGAGGAAAACCAAACTTTTCTATTTAAAATTTTGCTGTAGAAATTTCACATTCAATGCACCCATTATCAGACTTATGCGCACATATAACTTAGTTGAATCAACAGTAGATATTCATTCTGACTCTTGTTTTTATCTTCAAAAAAACAATGTGTGGCAAAATTGATGTCTTTTTATTATGCAGATTCCATCTCATTTAGTTAAATAATTTGAGTGTATTTTTTAACGTGATTTTAATCATATGTTATATTATAACTTTTTATATTGATCACATGTTATCTTTTGCTACCTTTTACTTTTTTTAACCTGTTCAATAATGCTTTTAATGTTTGTACGCTTTACTTTTTATATTGATTACATGTGATCTTTCGCTACCTTTTACTTTATTTAACGTGTTAAATAATGCGTTTAATGTTTGTACGCTTTACTTTTTATATTATCAAATGTTATCTTTTGCTACGCTACTTTTTTTAATATGTTAAATAATGCTTATTAATGTTTGTATGCTTCTTATATGTTTATTTTATAACTTTTTATATTGATCTCATGTTACCTTTTGCTACCCTTTACTTTATTGATTTGTTAAATAATGCTTATTAATGTTAATGTGCTTCTTATATATACCTAATTATGTAACACTATGTCTATAAGCTTATTAATGTAACACTATGTCTATACATATGCTTATTAATGTAACACTTTTTCTGTACATTGGGTTAACACCCGTAAGAATAAACAATTATTTATATATTTTCACTATATTCACAGGTATCTCTGAGAGACAGTCGCAGACGTGGCAAGAAATTTGTGATCAGCCCGTGCTCCCAAGTGTAACGTCGTCTTTGATTAATTACTCGAAGAAATCTCAAGGTCCCGCGCTGAGTCGTTCATCCCTCGGGATAGCTATCAAAAGAGAAATTTACGGTGAACCATCGACGAGTGAATCCTCTTCGAAAGAGAAAAATTCGACTAGTCCAAGGCCTTCTTCCAGTAACGAAACTAATGAACTGCCTGTTGAGAAAAAAGTTGCACTCGTATCGTATGATTGCGAGTCTAGTTCCGGAGAAGAGAAAGAGTGATACGAACTTGTTATTTATTTCTTACCATGTATTTTTTGTATATATAAAATGTATTTATTATTCATTGAAAATAAATAAGCTATATTTTTAACTCGGGATTTTCATTCGTCTCCCGCCTGCAATACAAATATTGAACGCGTAATGGGTGATCTTGACTAATTTCTTCTGAATATCTCATAAATCGATGTAACATTTCGTATATTTTGAATAATATTTTCTTCGGTGATCAGCGTTGATTTACCTCACTTTCACCGCTTAGGAACCCTTCTCTTTTGAGTAATCTCAAGCTGAACTCGCGTTTACAAATTCAGCATTTTGAGCATGCGTACTTAAAATTTAAGTTTCGATTTATGTTTCATGTAGCTGCTGCATTGTGCTGCCATCTTGAATGGGGCTCGAATACGGGGAAATGTTGATTTGGTCTCTGTACATCAGTGGCCGACTTTAATTGAAGTAATTATATAAATTTGCTACTACTCTCAAGATGGATAAGCGCAAGTTATCGTAAGTGAATATTTACTCTTTGGTAAAGCCGCTCCCATAAAATATTAATGCTGATGACCTGCGAACGTATGTTTGACGTTAAAGGTTATTTGCTAATATTTTTGTTATTTTGATGTGTTTCACGTGTTACTCATGGTTATAAGATGCTAAATTCAGTATATTTCATAAGCGCTGTAGGGAAGCAGCAATGCTTAAAATTGAGGCATTGTTCTATTTGTCTACTAATGATGTAGTATTGAACACGTTTTTAACTATTGTGATATCCGCAACCTTTGTGAGTTTCGCTTTCTTTTGTGAGGCATGTAATTGGTGGTAATCTTCGTGTTCCATTAATGGACCTTATTTCTGTATATTGTCATTTTTGATCGATAATGTCTCCACAATGGTAAGGTGTAATGGTTGTACAAAATGTTATGTATAATTAGCTCTAAATATAGTTTGTGTAAGTTGCTTCTATCAAATGGCAGTCAAGCTCGTCTAATGCATTTGGGTTACTATTTCAGAACATCTGGAGACACCTTGTACCAGATATTAGGTCTACCCAAAACTGCGACGGCAGATGACGTTAAGAAAACTTATCGAAAATTAGCTCTCAAGTATCATCCAGATAAGAATCCGAACAATCCGGATGCGGCCGAGAAGGTATGTGTAAATGTGTGTCGTCACATGAGGAGTGAATGTGATCCATTGGTTGAAAAATATGAAAGAGTGTTTCGTTCGTTAGTATCGATGAACTGATGTTGTTTAAATTTGTTGCTCGTGTTGAATACTCTTTGATTTAAAGATGGTTTAAGTTGATGACTTTCCATCGCTTTAGAATTACTGCGTTTTCCTGAAATGTAGCTCGTGCGCATTTTTTATTATTCCGATCAATTGCTGCTGTTCTGATCCGATGCTGTTGCAGATGTATGCTTATCCTCCTCTCTCTTCTTCCCATGACTTTCAGTCGCATACTTGTTCACTTTCATTTTATGATTGTATAAGAAATTGCTACTATAGTCACCCTGCATGTAACTTCCCGATAACAAATTTCAAGCCAGAAAGAAGTGGTAAAGTTTGATCCTTGCGGTTGGAACTGAAATTAACACAAATTCTTAAGTTGGTGTGAAGGATCGTTTGGTTGACAATCAGTTGCCATTCGCGTTATGAATGACAATGTTTTTAATCCATCCAACTTGAAAATGTGGTCATGAGTGGTTCATCTCATCACTGCCAAACTATGATGAATAAAGGAAGACATCAGATTTATTTTTGGTAATTTGCTTTGTGTTTTTAAGGAAAAGACACAGTCAAGTAGAATTATGCTAAAAATTAGTTGCTTAAAATAGTCATAGATGATTTAAGCATTTCCTGTGTTACACATAATGGTAGTGCCTTACTAGCTGTTTGAAACGTTGCCTATTATAATCAGACTGTGATCACACCAAACTACTGCCAGCCCAATCTACTCCTGTTTTTTACCTAGTTGATGGAATGGAGGATGCTGTCGTTGTATAATCTTTGTAGCATAGGGTATGCAGAGGTGTGGCTACTGCAGGCCAAACGAAAGTGTGTTATGAGGCCCGAAAACTAAAGGAAAAGTCCCCTTTAGAGGGTAGTAAGACTGGGATTCCATTCAATTACACTTTTGCCATTACACACGGGGACCACTGAAAAGCAGCCGCACCACTTTGTCCTGTTTCGAATTAATATCTACCTTCCTTGCACCACTTTTCCTGTGACCTGCAAATGTTTCTAGTTAAAGGTTATTGACGCATTGCTCTGATTAAAATCGCCCAATCTGCCCCAAGTCTTTTGCAGAAAAATAATGGTGGGACCTTAATTTTGAGATATACATTGATACCATCATCAGCATAAAATGTTATGCAGCTCCAAAAATCTGTAGCTTAGTAGGACTTAAACGCATTCAAAATTTTGATGGCACAAGTCAACACTGTGCGCTACCTTTTTTCTGGAAATGTGGCTAGTCTGCCACCCCTCCGTGTACATATTCCATAAGTGAGTGGACCATTAGTTTGAGAGATCAAAAAATATTAGGGAATCTCCCCTAAAATTACAAAAGAAAATTAATAAGAAGTTGGTGATAAGTTTTTGAAAAAAAATCCTTTGTTAATTATCTTGATAGCCTTGTACAAATGGACTCCAATTCAATTGCCAAATTATCTCTTGAATGTTAATGGTATCGCCATACTTGATTGTAAAATCTACCCCACCAACTATGAAACATATAGAGTATTTCCACAATTGTTAAAAACGGAAAAAATATTTTAGGCGTAAAAACTGCTTGTTAAAATGTTCACCCCGTGCATTTCATCCTCATATATGACAACAGTAGTAAAAAAATCATGTAGAAGATGTAGTGCTGAAATAAATAGTTACCATCTCCATCTTTTGGTGACATTTTGGTGTAACCTTGCCTGCCATCACTGCCAGCTGCTGTAAGCTTTATTTTCCTTCACTTGGTATAATTGTCATGGGGAAAGCATCGTAAGAAGTTAATATAAAGTTATTAAAATTTGTATCATTACTTTAGGTAAATTCATGACAGTCTTCAATAAAATTAATTCAAAAAAACAGAGGGTGAAATAAAATTCCTTCGTATCGTAGTGCATAATGTGCATAAAAATGATAAGATTATAAATTGTATTAGTAATAACAGATAAAATTAATAATTAATAAATCAAATACCCAAATGCTTTGTCAAAATGTCTTTGTTATAAGGTTTTCATGCTTTGATAGAAAATGTAAACAACCCGTGTAAACTTGTGTGTAACTTCAAGGCATGATTTTGCTCATTCAATAGCAATCAGAAAATATGTAAACTTATTGGTTTATAATGTTTGCTGTGTGAAACAAAAAAATTAACTACCTTGAATGACTTTTAAGGTATAAACAGGGTTTACATTGGTCAAGGAAATAAATATCTGGGCAGCAAGTCTGCTAAATGTCAGGGAAAAACTTCAGAAGTGCAGAGAAAAGGTGAAAATAGTAATAGATTGCACAGAGAATTGGTGCATTTGAGCTGCAATTTGGGCATATGGTTTTATTTGCTTTAAGAAAATAAAGGATCATAAGGTGAAGACAAGATTATGGGTGCAAAATGTACCTGATCTGTATGTCAATAAGGGCTTAGTTAGCAACTAAGGGGGCTGCGGAAACAAGTGCAAACAATGGCAGTTTGCTACGAAAATGGCAAGCGAAGAATAATTTTCATTTTTTGTGATGTTTTTTGATAGTCTCGGATTTTTAAACAAAGACTGCTTTGATATTAAATTTTATTTTTGTATTTTGACTAAAATGTGATTTGACTTGAGTAAATACATTTTATTTCAATATGTTCTTGCTGCATTTCCGAGGAAAGCCCTATAAACAAGCACTTTTCCATTGATTTACAGTCAGGGAAATAAAAAAATGGACAATTACTCATTGTTCAGCTCTGACTACTCATTGCAGTCAATCCACTGTTGTAAAATGATTCTAAGGCTTTATTTTTCAGTCTTCAAACACCGTGAAATGAACCTGTGAATAGAACCTGTAGGATTGCTAACTAAAGAGTTCCCAGTCCAACCATGGGTAATGTTTGTGGACACCCATGTTAAAACGTAGACATACAGAATCTTTTTATCCCATCGTAGGGAAAAGCACAAATGGCATTGGAAAAGTACCTAA